>NC_056618.1:33934367-34211867 GCF_018340385.1 Cyprinus carpio
TCATAGGGGAAGGAATATTAACAATGAATTACATCAACAAGCAAATATAGTGGAGGTTGATTTCATGCTTGTTTGATGTTATCAGGTTTGTCTTTGTATTTTTAAGCAGATAAAGTGATTGTCAGCACTTTAGAAACACGGACAGATGCAACGGTTGCTTAATAAAACAAAAAAAAATCTGAAGCGCAATCTGTCAAAACTCAGAATGAATTTATTCTGGCAGAAGGAGGATTGGATCTCACAGGAATCTTCATTTAAATGCGGAGGCACACCGGCATATTTTCGCACATTTCGGCTGTTTTTCCAGGCTCACGTTTGGATTGTGTTTCCATGCGCTGGAATGCATTTAAATGAACACGGATGTATTAGCATATTGCAAGACAAGAGTGTGTGTTCTGTAAATGCATGGGTTTTTCTTCAACTACACACACTTTTAGCCCTCAAAAGCACTAGATGAATTTGTCTACTAACCGTGGAAATACATGCAAATAACAACACAGAAGAATTATTTCTGTTTTGTTTCTTCTTCTTCTCCAGAACAAACAAGGCCCAGATCGGTGACTTTAGGTATATTTATATTATATAATTCATATATTCTCCACATTCAATGGTATAGCATCAAGTCATTAAAAATTGCTGTGCAAAAAATGTTATAATATTAATAAATCAACACTACACATGTTGAAAGCATGGAAGCACGAAACGGTATATTTCTTACATATTTCTAAATATTTAAATAGCTTAAATTGTCATTTTTTATGACAAATTAAATGATTGACAGCCTGGGTCTCTGACAAGGGTAAAACTATAAAATCTATAAAAGCCATTTGAGCTTTAATGTAAAATAGATAATAATAATTATTATTATTATTATTATCATCCTGAAAATGAGTAACAATTTGATTACATTTTTTTTTTATAATTATGTCATTTTTTATTATGTATTATATATTTGCACAATATAAATATTTAAATAGTTTGAAAAATAAAAAAATTATGATTTTTTTTTTTTTTTTTTTTTACTTTACGACTGAAAGTCTGGGTCTGTGACAAGCCATGTTAATTAGCAAATAATAATAATAATAATAATAATTTAAAAAAAAAATGTTTGATATAAAGTGTTATTTCTATTTATTGATTGATTGATTGATTGATTGATCGACTGATTGTTTTCTCTAAAATGAGTAATAGATAGAATCCAATAGAAAAAAGATGTACATTTTTGTACACAATAGAAATCTTTAAATAGTAAAACCAATAAAACATTTTTATGAATTTGCATGCTTTATGACTGAATGCTGAATTTGTGACACTTTCAGAACATACTGTAAAACCCATTTGTGCATTTAAGCAAAGCAGCTAATAATAATAATAATAATAATAATAATAATAATAACAGAAAACAATAATAAAATGGGGTGTTAAAAAATAAGATAAATTATTTGATTTATTTACTTGTTTGTTTTTACATTAAGATATCCTTGTTTTGCATTTTATAAACTGCATCCATTCAGAACACCCATAATTGTGGGCATAGTTAGGAAATATTATTTTTGACTGTAAGGGTGAAATGAATACTGTTGATGCCGATGCAGTGGTGCATGAAAGCGCTCTCAAACAGGTCAAACGCATTTAATTGATTTCTGCTGCTTCTCTGTGAAATGGCTCGCTGGTCAAGGTTCACTGTAGCGTCCCATGAAACCAGATCCTTATTTACCCATTCAAATGCTTTTTATAAAAGGACTAAACATGTAAACCGAGCTAGCACTGCAAATAACCGTGCCCCTGCCCGTTCCTGCTTTAATTTCTGTCTTGCATTTCATGCTTTTGAGGTCAATTTGTAATAATGAAGTGTAAAATAACCTTTAATAAAGCTTTTGGAAGATTTAATGGTCAAAAACGAAGGCCGTGAATCTCTGCTAGAGCAGATCAGTCCTGGATGGGCAGTGAATGCTGGTACAGATCTTCTCTGAAGGAACGTTTCATAGTATCTGGTTTGAATCAAAGGCTTGCGGAAATATTTCACAGTGGAATTAAAGTGCTGTGAATGAGAAACATGTGACGAGTCAAAGTGGTGAAGGACTCTGGCTAAAGCAGTCGCTCTGAGAAGCTGATAAAGGTGTCTGCTGAACGTCCTGTGTTTATAGGTTTAGAGAGGTCAAAATCATCCTCAAGGATCATTATGTTTGATAATTATGTTGGCTTGACAAAGAAGAAATGGTATTAATGTTATAGAACATAATAGCATCATGTAAAATCATGCTAGCAACATGCCAAAGCATGCTAATAACATATTAAAACAATAGCAACAAATGCCAAAACATGCTAGTACCATATCAGCAATATGTTTGAGATATAATTATGCCTTCAGAAAGGTAATTGTCAAATGCAACCTGTTTTGAGTCTAGTTTTGGAGTGTATTTGTGCACTTGTGTTTCTAGCATTCTTTGTCTGGTCCTGTCCTTGAATGGATGTATTGTTGTTGTGCTCAGGTCAAACTTGTTTCCTGGTATTTCCAAGTTTTGTGATGTTCTTCAATTTGTATATTTATCATTATTAAAGTTTATCTTTAGTTGGATCCTGCTCTTCCTCCTTCCTGTTACAGTAACAAAATTGACTTTAACAGGGCTGATAATTTTGCAGATTAGTTCAAATATAAGCCTCATGCTCAAGGTCATAAAATAAGGACCAACAAAATTGACTTTAACAGGGCTGATGGGGGGGGGGGGGAAATTTTTTTTTTTTTTTTGGGGGGGGGGTTGGGGGTATTAAATGATTCTGCGTTTCTTCCAAAAAAATATTCTGTTTCCCAAGAAACTTTAAAAATTGCCAACTTCCCTAAATGTTAAATTAATACAAAGTTCTGTCATGAAACTCTAGATGGCACATGTCGCTGGGTTCTAACACAATCTGAAATAATGACATCATTAGTCACATGGCACAGCTGACTGTGTTTTTAGTTGCATCAGCAGCCAATAAGCTTGCTGCTCAACATTCAAATACTTCAGAAACCCTCCAACCTCCCCAGCTCCACCTGAATAGATCTGCTACAGGGTGATTACATGTGTGTTATACATGTTTTTTTTTTTCATATAATTTATATGTGCAGCAGCAGTATTTTATACATGCTCACAGCAGCACATCTGTGGATATACTGGCAGTAGCAAGTCTCAGTTCCCAATACTTAGTACCAGATCGATTTTGCCAAGACCAAATTAGGGCTGGCTTGAATTACCACTTTTTCAGAACTGATACCGATCCGATACCAAAAAAAATCGGAGTATCTGCTGATACCGATATCAATCCGATACCAGCACAGTTTTTTTAAAATCATCGTAGAATTTCTGTACCTCAATGTGTTGGTTGATCATCAATCTTTTTGTATGTTACACCACAATCTACTAAATATAGACAGCTTCATTATAAAGAAAAATAACAAAAAATACATATATAATCATAATTTATGACAAAAATACTATTATAAAGTAGGTAAATGGATAATTCTGTAGCAAAAGTTACTCTAGAAAAATCATAAGTGCACAATAATTGTAAAAAAAAATCCTAAAGTTTTAGTAAAAAAAAAAATGCATTATTTAGTGGGTAACAAATAAAAGTGAATAAGTTTAGGACTAGGAATCTGGTAGGCCTACACATTGCTCTTTATATTGATGTAAAATACATTCATGAAAACAAATATTATATTTAAATATAAATATACACTATAGTAGTCAGCATTTGTAGTGGATGATAAAAACCTTTCATCAAGTTGTCCTAAAACCAAAACAATACCCGTTCTTGTCTTAGGACAACTTTTTTGATCCACTTCAAATGTTGAGTACTGTATAAATTAAACAACGTTCCTTTTAAATGTAAAGCAGAGTAATGAGGCAGCAACATGCGACAGATAAGACAAACAAGAAAGGCTATTAATAATCTTTAATTGCGCAAAAGTATTATAAAAAAGTATTCTTTTTATAATACAAAAGTATTATTTTCCCGGCTAATGCAGCAGCTTCTGTCTCACATTTCACTGCTGGTTATATATGCTCTATATAATAGTGTATGTGACGAATAAAAATCTTGAATCTTGAAGAATAATACTAAAGGCTCCAAATACGGCGCGCCACAAAGCTCTTATGTGCATCCCGTACACAGAATGATGCGCTTGAAGCAATACAGAGTCACAGCGCACAGAGCGCAGCATAGAGAAGCTCAAAGCACAAAGTGAAGAGATATTGATGCGTATGAAATATGTGCGTTAGTTTATTGAGCCTTTTCTTTTCACAGTTTTAAATTTCAGTTCCTGTGCTCGTAAAGAACAATTCATAGTGCTCTCTACTCCGGTCTCGTGATCTAACCAGATATCCGGTAGAAATTTACACGATTTAGAAACAGCATGAAACTCCAGCAAGATAAATTCCTTTTATGCGAAACCATTTGCAGATCAAGTATAACATTAGGCACATTTAATCATCTTGGAGAGAGTTTTATCGTCTTGGCTGTCGTAACCGAACGCGACACGCAGTTTGAATACTGAATGGAGGATGACAGACAGCTGCAGCGAAGAGATAAATTTACGTGAACTTGACTTGAATATTCATCTGTACTTCACAATAAACTATGGAACAGCTTCAGAACACTTAAAATATAGTGCATAAAAACTTTATTGTGCTTTATAATGTTTATGTGGCTTTTGTGGGGCTTAATAATAACACAGAATAGTATACGCACTATATTGGATTTGTATCGGCCTCGTCTGACCGATATCCCGATCCAGCAGAACAGGCCAGTATCGAAGCGATACCGATACTGAATATCAGATTGACGCACCCCTAGACCAAACACATTAACATGGCCATGTATATTACCATGCTAAACTCTCAGAAAGTTGCCATGACAGAAATGTTAATGTTAATTTATCCTACATATTAACATGTCTGCATGATCAGTAATTATTCATCGGATTCAATGTTTTTACATTTACATTTATGCATTTAGCAGATGCTTTTATTCAAAGCGACTTACAGTGAATTCAGGCTATATTTACCAGTATGTGTGTTTTTTGTTTTGTTTTGTCTTTTAGTCTTTCTTCATCAATCTTACATATGTTATTCATGTTTTCGTCATGGCAAAGAGTACACTGTTTACCCAACAATATCACTCAAAGCATAGGTGCTCCCATTGGTAATTTTTCATTTGGCAGACTATTTTCGCCTAAATCAACTTATAGTCCACTAACTGCAGAAAAACCTCCCTGGAGCAAGCTGGGGTGAAGTGCTTTGCTCAATGGCGCAACCGTAATTAGCGATGTTTGACTTGTAAACAAACTACTTGAATGTATTCAAAAGAACTGATTCATGGATATGAAACTGACTTCTGATTGCTTTGTTTGTATTCTTTAGAATTGATTGATTGTTTTGAATCTGTTTTTTATTTTGGAAAATTGTTGTTTATTATTTTATTAGTTTTTTATTTTATTAAAATGTTATTGTTATTATAAAGAATTGTTCTTTTAAAGGATTTTTGGGTGAACAGGAATGGTTGGTTCTTTTGTGTCACTGCAAAGACCTTCATAGGTGGTTTTTTTTTTTTTAGTGGTGGTTGTTTATATAACTTTATTGTTCACTGATCATCCCTACCTTGCCTTAAGCATAAACAATTTTATGTTACTAAGGGCCTGAACATCAAGGATAGCACATCCAGACTGCAGATGTTTAGTGTACTTAGAAATAATGACGTGGGCATATGGATTCTGTTACTTCAAAAAGGTCTGCAGTATGTTGTGTATCTGGTATCAATTAGATGACAGTCAACAAAACCTCATGATGAGCCAATAGCTACATTTTGTTCTCTGAAACTGAGAGGCGCCGCAAATTTGACCCTGAAGACAGTGTGCAAATTACTGTCACACTTTACTGAGGATGAATGAACAGCAATTTTAAACAACTTCCCTGGGCTAACAATAACCATTCTGTTTGTCTTGTTGGCATCAGTGACTAAGAACGAATTCATCTCTACACGCAAAGAAGGAGATGTTTCGATGAAAGCAACAAGATTTAGCATGCAAACCTGAAATCCAAAACAACAGATTCTGATTGATCGATTTATATTTCTGGGTGGAATTACTTGGTTGTCTGGCATGGTGTTTAAAGCAAATTCAGTTTGGGTCCTAAAAACTGCTTATTTCAAAGAACTAATTGATTTCAGTCAAGACTTTCTGAGATGATGATGGGGAGGTTTTGGATTAACAGTCCATTTATAAAAACTGTCAACGCAATCCTACTAGAAACATCAGGGGGAAAAATATCTCATGCAGATCCTTCAAGCGAGACCTCGGCTTAAGAGAAAACCTTTATTTGTCAGCAATGACCACAACAAAGTGGACAAATCATTTGGCACTGACACAAATCCACTTCTGGATAGACTAAAAAAGGGCTGGTTAACATGGGCTAACAGCATATTTGTAATGCTGATACAGCAGGTAGACATGTGCTGTCGCTTGAGTCAAGATCACTCCCAGGAGGAGCGTCTGCAAATGGTCTGTTAATCTCCGTCAGCCTCTTCCCTCATATATCACTCTGAATGTGGATTTTACTGGACTTTTTTAGCGTCTGCCTTTTTATTGCCTCTTAGAAATAAGGGGCTGTGGTGGTACCTTAGTGCAGTGGTGGTTAGGGGTGACTTCAGGGTGATTTTTAAGTAAAATATGTTTCTAGATCAAAATCATGGTCCTGGAACAGCATTTATTCAATCAGATTGTAAGGTAATGTTTATTGGGGTTGGGTCTTCAAGCATTTGTTATATATATATTTTTTATTATTATTATTATTATTTTTTTTTTGAATTGTGTATTGAGTATAAATGTTGTTTTTGTGTTGATTTTGTCTTTTTATCTAGTTAAAGAAGAAGAAGAAAGAAAGAGAAATTAATATTATTTTAAGTTTAAAGTTTACATTTAATGACTCTATAAATGTCATGTAGTACAACCAAGTAAACAGACAACAAGTCTCCCAAGACAATATTTTGAATACATGATTAGACATGATTTCATTTTATTTTTAATTTCAAAAATGTTTCTAAAATTATTTTTCAAGGCAAAAAGTATTTTTACAAATGTCATAAATTGTCATAAATTTTTAGGAGTTGCACCACATGACATTTTACAACCTAAACTAACCTTATCATGTATAAAAATAAAAAGGTCAAAGCCTCACAAAGGTCTGCAGGGGCCCTCTTTATGCTATTATTTTATGGTTATGTTTCTGCATATTGGTTGCACCACATGACATTACATCAGACAAATGTTTTAAAATATTATTTTTTTCCAAGAAATAATTTTTTACCAAATATTTATGCTTTTTATACAATTTTTTTGCCAAATTGTATGACATATTTTATAGAACTGGACAAAAATTCCAAGAAATAATTTATATATATATTATTATAATAATTTCCTGTATTTGACCCATGTACTATTTTATTCATTTTTTTTATTAATTATAAGAATTCTTCTTTTTTTTTTTTTTTTTGTAAAAGTTTACTTATGGGGAGAGTACTGAAGTATATAGTGTAAATTAAGAGTTATGTATGTGTTTTTGAGAAAAAAATGGAAACAAATTTTAATTTCAATGTCTGGCTGTGTTGAGATGCAGTGTATGTACACAAAGAATATTGCTTTACTGTTGTTAATTAGCATCTAGCTAGCAGGTCTCAATAATATAACTAAGTAATGTAATACAGAAAAGTTTGTGAATATGAAAAAAAAAATTATTAACGCCAAGGACTCACATCACCGAGACTACTTAATTGGGTCACTTACAAATCATTTTTATTCATTATGTTAAATTTTACATGAATAAATTATGCATTCTGACAAGGAATTACCGAACTTAACCGAGAGGAAAATATTATGTTGATATAACTTACTTGATTAGTGTGTAACTGATGTGCTGATTAAATCATGTATATTCAAAGCACTTTGTTCAGTGTAGAGTTGGCTGTTAAACCACAAAGCCTCAAAGCTTTAAAATTTACACATGAAAAGAGCTGCTCTAGTGGCGTCTCAAAGCAACCAGCACTGCGGAGCGGCTAACTGTGCAGAAAGCATTGAGCTATAAAAAAGCAAAGAAAAGAAGCAGAGGGTTATCGGAGTGGTCACTGGTGGGTATGTTCAGAGAGAAGAGATCCTGCCAGTCCTGATGGAAATCATCACAAGAAGCTGGAGTCCTCTGGTGAGTTCAGGAACGCTGCACACTAACACAGCTCCAGTTTCTCTGTAATCTAAACCCCCGCGCTCAGCAGGCACAATGGAACAGTGTTGGGAAAGAGGCCAGAAAGGAGCTCCACAGTCCGGGGACAGCCTTACAAACAAGTATCTGGAGACCCCGGGAAGACAGTCAATGGTTTAAACTGATAAGGATCCGAACACCTCAATGGCTGTGGTGAGAGCGACAAGAGTGTCTCCAAGAGCGTCGTGTACATGACTTACTGATGATACTTATACCTGGTTTAGCCTTGCATGGCCAAATGTTAAACCTTGGATTCCTCATTGGCCTCTATGCAAATGGTGTTGGCTTTGATATTAATGGTAGTTCTCCAAAGAACCTTTCAATGAACAGATCTTAAAAACAACCACTTTTTTTCTTTACATGAAGAACATTTAAATTAAGAACAATTTGTGCAATGGAAAGGTTCCAATGGAATCATAGACTACAATAACAAACCTTCAAGCTCTTAAAAATGAAGGTTCCAAAAGGGTAGTTTTTCTATAATGCCACAGAAGAACCTTTCAGTGAACTTTTTTTTTTCTTAGACTAAGATACATTTTAATAATCTAAAGAACTTTGTCCACTATGTAGAACATTCTGTGCAATCGAAATAAAGTGCTTTCGCACCGCGTAGTTCCAGGGACTAAGTTCTAGGAACCACCCAGCAGGGACGTTCCTAGAGAACAACTGTTCATATGCATGCTTCCTCCTGAACTCCACCTTAACTGCAGAGACCATCACAGCTTTCAAAAAACAGCTGAAGACACCTTTTCCACCAGCTTTTAATCACTCACAAATATGATTTAATATAAATGTTGTTGTTGTTTCTAAAGCTGTGCATACTTAAACACTTTTTATGTTTTAGATGCTATGAAAACATCTACATAGTGTGTTCCACCATATATCTAAAGTTGCCCGAAAATGCAAAAGTAAACATTACGCACAAATACCTATGAATACTAATGAGCTCAAGCTGTATTAAAACAGCCTGGCCAAATTCATCAAATTTGCAAATCCCTTATAGTGCCACAAAGCATTAGTGGTCACTGAAAAAGTGAAGTAAACAAATGTTAGCAAAGCAGTTGTGCTAAAGTAATCCCACGTCCATCACCTCTGACCTGGGCCTCTTCGCTGTGAAGCCCAGGATATGTCCTCTGGGAGTAAAGCAGTCCAGTTTCAGCTCTGCTTGGTCATATTACATGGACGTGACATGTGCAACTAAGTTTGCTTGTTTTGAGTTGCGTGGTCCTACAACAAGCAGAAACTACTTCATCTTTAACGCCTACTTTATACAAACCAGTGCCAATTTTCTTTTTAACTTGTCTTTGTTGTTTATCATGTTAAAAAGTTTCTATACAGCGTGTAAAATATTCAAGTTTATCATGCAAATTATTGTTGCATTTATGCAAATATATAGATTTTTCCACTTGTGGGGTGAAATGCAAATTGGACTGATTAAAAAATTAAAAACACATTTGAATTTTTTAGCATTAATAACTTTTACATTTTAATATGAGTTGATATGTGATGAACATGCTGGCATGATGTAGGTCATAAATGAATATGATTTAAAAAAAAAAAAAAAAAAAAAGGGAGGATGGTTCCTCTCCATAATTAAAATAACCTATTAAGCTTTTAAAAAATTGTATCAGTTATTAGTTGGTCTATATTGAATGTCCTTGTTGCTAAGTAAATAACCCCAGGAGTCTGAATATTAATATACAAAGTCTAGAGGAGTTAAGGCACAAAAAAAGACTTGTTATAAGCTCACCAATTTAATCAATTAAATCCCACAGTATATTGTAATTGTAACTAAGCGATCTGCACTGTATAACGATATTTTACATTTTCATGTGATTCCGATTATCTCTTTTGTAACTCTGATTAGACGAAAGCATTTTGTTGTATTTAAGTGCAGATGTTTTTATTTGCAGAGCAACGCCAGTAAACAACGCAAACTGGTCTTTTGCAACAGTTGTGTTGCATGGCCCCTAATTGCAGCACAAAATTAAACAAATTACTCACGGCTGTTAGCTTATTACATGCATGAACACACATGTGGCTTCCTGACTGTAAGTACAAAGACTTTTTATCTTAGAACTGATATTTGAAATCATTTCTTTTCTCTCTCTTCTCTCTTTCATTTTTTTTTAAATTGCATAATAAATAAAAAGAAAACTGATAGAATAGAAAACGAACAGAGCAAGCTAGTGTTAAAGCAGTTATTAAATGAATAGAGTGCAAGTCTAAAAGGGGCAAGTTTTTTTTGTTTTTTAATAAAACAATAGAATTACAATAGAGAGTGCTAGAGTTAGAGGGTCAAATAAAGCAGAAAAACCAGCATTAAATCTCTGAATTATTTATTTATTTATTTTAGTTTGAGATGGCATAATTCAATTTAACTGTAAAACTGTCAACCCTGTTACTGTCCACACTGTTACCTTTCTGAAGGCATATATCACATCAAATTGTGCCATTTCAGACTAAATGTATTTATATGTATATGTACTAAATTAATTTAGTATTTGTTGTAATTACTTAAAAAAAATAACAGGATGGATGTAACAGGTGAAATTTCAAACTAAATGAAGCAGTATTAACATGTGCTGAAATTATGACTTTAGAAAGATAAAATGGTGAAAAGTAACATGGTTTATAGCTTTCCAGTTAAACTTCGTTTTTATTTCTAGTTCAAGATGGCATAATTGAATTTAACTGTAAAACTGTCAACCCTGTTACTGTCCACACTGTTACCTTTCTGAAGGCATATATCACAACAAAATGACCAATTTGAAATTTGGTGATTATGTGTTTTTTAATTTTTTGTTTTTTTTTTTTTTTTTTTTTTTTTTAGGTTGGTTGTTGGTTGTTTGAGAGTTTTACAGTTAAGTTGAATTATGCATGCTCAAACTAAAATAACCAGTGCAATTTCACTGCAAAACTGTCAACCCTGTTACTTTTCTGGTCATATCTCACGATAAAAATATAATTATACAATTTTAAACTGAATATATATTTGTTGTATTTATAACTTGAGTAATTTTAGCAGGGTGGTGTAGCGGTGTTGTAAAGGTTTTTTAGTTTTTTTGTGAATTTTGTTTTTGTTAGTTTTAGGTTGAGATAATTTATTATATTTCACCCCTGTTACTGTCCACACTGTCACCTTTCTGAGGGCATAATTAGCTTACTACATTTTAAGTATGGATTATTTAGCATGAAATTGTACAACTTATTAATGTTTAAATACAGAAGAAAGACAAACTACAAACTAGTTTATATGCCTCAAATACTGTAAAGATTTCAAAACATTGTTCATTTATATATATATATATATATATATATATATATTATATATATATATATATAATATATATATACATATGTTATATAATATATATATGAATATATATATGATGTTTCAAAAATTAAAACAGCAGTAAAAAAAATAATATAATCTAAGGTTGGAGACAGTTTTTGTCTAGGTTTTCAAACCAGAAATATGTTCAGAAATAAAGTTCTTATATTATTAAATTAGATGTAGTAGGGGGTTGACCCAAGTAGCCCACACATCAGTCACATGTTCAAATTCTGAAAAGCAAGCTCTGGCATCCATAAAACACAAAAAGCAAGTGGCCTTGTTACTTAAAATGTTCCCATGGCAATAGAATATTTGGTTGCTGGCTTATCAGTGGGAAGCTGGAGATAAAGTTCAAGAAAAGAACATGTGGAAATCAAAGAAATCATTTGGGAGAATTAGTTGAGGTCAAATTCATCATTCACACGTTAGCTGAAGACAAAGCATGACAAATCACATGAGCAACAAAAGCAGTTAAGGTGTATTTCAGTTGGTCAAAGTGTGAGCTTTACCATACATTGCATTTTTTAGAAGGGAGGGGATACTCTGCTTTCTCGCTGTCTTTCTATGTGTTTCATGAAAAGATTCCCCGGGTTTTGATTAATCTCTGCTGTCAGAGGAAGTTCCTGTGTTTTGGGTCCCAACATGTTCGTGGGCCCACTCAACAGGCAATTTGCCCACACCACATCTGGAAGTTCTCCCCTCACCCCAATGTAGACGCACACAAACTCACAGACAAACGCTAGACATCTACATGCTCTCTCCTTCAAGTCATCTACATCAGCTTTGCTTACCATCCTAACCCTATTCAAACCATTTCTAACGAATAATTCACCTGCAAGCAAGCATTTTAGTGCAGAGCCTGTACCAGCAAGCAAGATATTGTGCCCACAAAATGAAATTTTAGTCCAACAATTTATTATTTTTTTGTTCAATTTAATTTAGATAATTCTTGATTTGTTTAAAAATTTTGATGAATGAAAGAAATTTTTTTTTTGGAATGCTTTTGAGGCTCTGTATTTTTGCGATTACAGAGTAAGGTTTAGAAAAAATACATACATGAATTAAATCAGTAGTAAACTCTTGGATGAATTCTCTGTCTCCTGCATTGTAGATGAAATGAAACCTGTAAAGAACATGTCTATATTTTATCCCAGAATTAACAGATAGAAATTGTTTGAGTTTTTACATTTGTAACGAGAAAGCAAGGCAATGCAGGTTTATTTTTATAGCAAATCACGGTACTTAAAAGTACACAAAAAGCAAATATGCCTAATTTTTAGGAATACTAACGGACAAAATTGTAAGTTTTAGTATTTTTGATCTTAGTATTTTTAGTTATATAGAGCATTTATTTTTCTGACTTTGTGGTGAAAGAAAAAGTGACCTGGACATGTTTTCGTGAGATTCACCCTCTAAATGTCTCGAACTGCGACGGATCAGGTTTTACTGTCAGACACTTCATTAGGTTCACTTCCTTTCAGTCAGACATGAATGTTATTACAAATAGTTCCTAACAGTCTGTGGTATGTGCTGGCAAAAAATGACGGATCCTCTCCGAGGTATCCTGAGGTACCATGCTGCCTTAAAACGTGAGTGGTTTGTTTAGTGTGACCTTTTATTTGACTAGTGGACTGAGTATGGAAATATAGAAATAAAATTTTTTTTTTTATTAAAGAGGATTTTTCTCATGGTTTTCTCTGACACTGTTCTGTCCTTGGTAAAAAAAAAAGTACACTAACTTTTGAAATAAAGATATTTTAATGATGAATTTAAAATTTACATTTTGGGTTTGAGACAAGGTAAAATAGTAAAATGTATCCGTTTTTTTTTTCTTAAGTATACAGTTTTTGTGTAAAAGTGTTTTTTTATTTATTTATTTTTTTTTTTTTTTGAAAACCAACTGGAGACAGCATGTTGGAAATGACACAAGGAAAAATGTTCAAATGTTTTACTAAAGTAATGAGTCTCTGAGAAATTAACCTGTGCAGGCTGTAATAAAATAAGGGAAGAATAAAATCAGGCAAAAAGGGAGGAACGGATGTACAGTCAAGGAAAAAAAGAAAACATGAGGATTGTGATTCTTCCTCCAATTCAGTGCTAGAACAATAGATGCCCATCAGTCTGTTAGCGCCTCTGGACGCTCAGGGAGTGTGAGGGGCTCACAGAAACCAGCTATTGTCTGAACCGGCTTCACATCTCACTCATGAACACATTACAAATAACTGACACAAAGACTGGTCACCCTGTTTTAGAAGGAGTCTCACTTTGTGAACCCCGCAAACTGCTTGAGGAGGAGCCCGCACTCTTCCACACCAGAAGACAACGACACGAGATGTAATCATTTCCATGTGACTCTGATGAAACGTATACTGTAAGTACGCCTAATAATACATATCCTGGCAATGAAGCATATATCCTCCTCGTGAAAAAGACATACATTTACAGCATACTTAAAAAAAAAGAGCAGGCCAACTTATAATGGAAATAATACAGGCTGCTTTAAAAGAATATACTTAGGCTAAGTTTGAACCGAATGAAATGTTTTCAAACAAACTTGTGCACTTCCGTTTGTTTTGCCTTAAAACATCACGTTAAAACTAGTTCTGCCTAATAATAAGGCGAACTGCTTCTGTTTCTTTCCAAATGTCTGTTCCGGGATTATCCACCTTATTTTTCCCATAAGAGCGGGCTCGGCCATTTGTAAATTTAATGTGTCTGGCATCCGGTCTCATCCCCTTCCAGCTATTTTTAGCTGTACAAAACAGCTCGTTTTGCAGCTTGATATTTCAAACTGGTGTGTCTTACCATATTATTTTAATGTATTATCTTAATTATGAACACACTGGTTTGTAGCGTTTTTAGCTGTACGTTTTAGCACGTTTTATTGGTTTTTTGTATTTTTTTTTTATTTCTGTTAATGGGCCGTAATTTTCGGGATAAATTCACAAATCAAATCCAATCAGTTTTAACAAGATTTATAGCGAATATTAAACTGTGGTGAACACTTGATATAGTGTTAGTTTGTTCACGTGGAATGTGATGTTTTTAGGATGATGTGCATGATTGGCATGATATAAAACAGTGTGTTGTGAAGCGTGATGCTTTCTGGTCATAGTCCACTTCATACACCCCAATAAATGTCATTTCCCTTGTCTTACAGCTCTAATGTGTTTCACAGCTCACACCGAGACACCTGGAAATAACGTGCCCAGTCCTCTGTACTGGATACAGCCCAGTTCAGCTTTCAGCGGTTTCCTCTTATTATGGGTGCCGCAAAACACACAAGCAGAATCGTCCAGTTCCCATATTATGATTTTCTACTTTTACGTTACTTAGCATAAGGCCAAGTTTCCCGCTAACATTGCAGATCGTACTCTACAGATCATTGGGTAACACTTTATTTCGATAGTCCACTTTAGACATTCTACTAACAGTAAATAACTTTGCAACTACATGTCAACTAGCAGTTAGTAGAGTATTAGTAGACTGTCTGCTTAATATCTTCTAACATTTTCTTTGTCAACTTATTATCAACTTATACTTACCCTAAATCTACCCCTAACGTTAACCCTAAACCTACCCCTAACACTAACCCTAAACCAACCCTAATAGTCTACTCTGAGAGTTTGCAGACATATAGTTGCAAATTAATGAGAATTAGTTGACATGTAGTTAACATGTAGTTACAAACTTACTTATAGTTAGTAGAATGTCTAAAGTGGACTATCGAAATAAAGTGTAACCGATCATTGTAACTCGTCAAACCTGTATAAGAACACTAAGGGTTTCTGCTTCTCCCAATGATGAATTTTTTTTTAAAAAAAGTAACTAAACATTAATTTTATCTTGTGAGTCACTTTAAGCAATGAAACTGCAGAAAAGTCTGTGTAACTGATGAAATTACTAATAAAATCATCCTCAGGGAGCAGAAAGGGAATACGTCATGATAGCACGTAAAGTGTGTTCAGTCATTCAATTAGCCTTTTTTCTGTGTCTTTTGTTTGCAATTTGGCCATTTCCTTACAGCAGATTTTTCACATTATTTTTCTAATAACACTCACAGCGAAGCTACAAGTTTTTCTCTCGCCAAAGCGAGGGAACCCTGTGGATCAGCGCTATTAGGTCTCTGCACTTTATCCATTTAATGATTGGTCATTCCCATCCCGGCAGGAACGGCCCTTTGGCTCCAGAGTGCACAAGGAATAGGCAATTGTCCAAGCGTCCAATATCTGTCCTCATCATGTTTTAACTCAAGTCTTCAGCCTCCTCTGAGCCTCGGCCGGGACTCATTTGGGAGTTCATAATAGCTCTGGCCTGCCAGCTGCAATCTAGCTCTAGGCAGGACGTCCCAGATTGTACAGTCAATAATAGTTTCAATATATCAAAACAGAGGCATTTGTGATCTGGCACTGGGATAATTTGTGCCATGTCAATGTTAGATGCAAAGACCCGGGAATTATATAAGACTCGCTGTGCCCCAGTAAATGGAGGGTAAGTGGATCCATTTTAGCAGTGTCTTTGTGTCCTTCACAGTATTCCCCACAATTATTTTCAATATGCAATCATGCCTTCTGGTCAATTGCTTCTGGCAATGCAGTATCTACAGTATCCAGACACCTAAGCACATGAAATATATGAATGCCACTGCATCACCTAACAAAATAACAAATCAGGTGGTATTTATTATATTAAAAATGCGTAATGCAATTCGCAACCCAATGTGATGAATATCCTGTTTGATTTGGAAATACAACTAAAAAACAAAATGTAGGCCAGGACTGGATTTTATTTGCTTTTAGGTAATCAGATTCCAAAAATTAAGTACTTGTAATCAAAATACAGTTACTTTTTTCATCGATTTATCCATAATTTATCAAATTATTCATAATTTGTTAAAAAATGTTATTGATTGATTCACTAATGTTTATTTAAATGATCACTCAGCTGGTTATTTCCCAATTATATTACTATGTTTTTTGAAGGTTTTTGACTTTTAAACATATCAAAACACTCAAATTCACATTATTTCGTATTTGCATTTAATGAAGGGATTCCCAAACTTTATAGTAAGTGTTTGTTTTAATTGTTGTTATTTTAAAGTGATTTTTTTTTTTCATTTATTTTTAATTTGTGGGAAGTCGTGGCCTAATGGTTAGAGAGTCGGACTCCCAATCGAAGGGTTGTGAGTTCGAGTCTCGGGCCGGCAGGAATTTGTGGGTGGGGGGAGTGCATGTACAGTTCTCTCTCCACCTTCAATACCACGACTTAGGTGCCCTTGAGCAAGGCATCGAACCCCCAACTGCTCCCCGGGCGCCGCAGCATAAAATGGCTGCCCACTGCTCCGGGGTGTGTGTTCACAGTGTGTGTGTGTGTTCACTGCTCTGTGTGTGTGCACTTCGGATGGGTTAAATGCAGAGCACTAATTCTGAGTATGGGTCACCATACTTGGCTGAATGTCACGTCACTTTCACTTTCACTTTAATTGAATTCATAATTAGCTTTTCATTAAAGTCACAAACCCCCTTCAGTTCCTTCACGAACCCCAGTTTGGGAAACCTTGACAAAATATAACGTAATGTTTAATGCACTTCATGTTGTAATAACAACAAATTTAATATATTTTCTTTCGCTTTGTATTTTCACATCAATGTGGTACAAGATTATCCTATTTCAATCAATATGAAAAACGAGTTAAGTCAAAAGAAATCAAAAATTA
This sequence comes from Cyprinus carpio, assembly GCF_018340385.1. Classification (NCBI taxonomy): domain Eukaryota; kingdom Metazoa; phylum Chordata; class Actinopteri; order Cypriniformes; family Cyprinidae; genus Cyprinus; species Cyprinus carpio. Next base: position 33,951,709 of record NC_056618.1, read on the forward strand.
ATATATAAAAAGATTATATTACCTAAAATGTGTAATTACTGTGATGTGGAATCCGTAACATATTACGTTTTGAAAGTAAGCAATTATTCTCAATTAGACCAAGGATTTTTGTTGTAAAAGAAAATCGTTTTTGATGTTACAAATCTTTCTAAATTTCACCAAAAAAGGATGCACGTTGGATTTCTCGCTCACAAAACTGCATTAATAATTTAATCGTGACATAATGCTGACAGCAAACGCATTCTCCGATTCCACAGAATGATTGCTGATGGTGTAGCGTTCTCAAATGTTAAAAGGATTTATTAGACAGGAAAGGGTTTATGTATCAAGACTTTCGATATCTCTTTAGCGTTCTCACTTCTGAGAGTTCCAGAGACGATTACTGAGCTGTTGCGCATCAAAGACTTTATGATTCTGAATTATTAATTCAACCATCAATATTGCTGCAGCATGATTAGAACCTTTCTGTATTCTCAGAAGACAAAAACAGATGTACAATGCAGGTGGTACAAAGTTTTGTTTCCTGTCTTTAAATTAAGACATAGTTATCAGGTTGTCTACTTTTTTACAAACCTCTTCTGAAAAGAGAAGTATTCTCGAATTTGATTCGCTGAGTGCCGTTCCAACGGTCTTGGTATTTTCCCGCCCTCTCATCTGTTTTTGTGCGTTCCAAGAAAACTGTCAGTTTGTCCCTTAATAGAGGGGATTTAGTGAGACTTTCTGCAGTTTTTACCCCTGAGCGAAAACCAAAAACTAACGTGAGCAAACCGGAGTATTGAGTCGTTCAGCCGTTAGCTAACATAGTCGTTAGTTCCACTCAACTCTACTGGTAACGACGGAACTTGCGACCATAGTCCTATATACATGTTATGGACTATTGCTGTCCTATAATATATTTGCACACAAGTCTCGTAATAGGTATTTAACCTGTTAAAAATCTGACATCTGCTTCTCTCAGATCATGTCTTTGACGTTTCACACACAAGAAACGAGCACCGAACTTTGGCCTTTTGTCGGATATCTCCGTTACATGTGGCGAATGGAAAAACAGTTAAAATAGTATAGTTGAAAATATTTCTCAAATTTGTCCAGAAATACGGATTTATTGCAGAACGATCGAAGCACTGCAGTTGTTTTGCGTTGTTTGGAGAGTCTGGTTGAGTCTTTATTTGCTTCGCTTGGAACTAATTTGGCTGGCGGAGCATAAACAGACGAAGAAGGCTATCTATTGTATCTAAAATCTAAATCTACTCAATATCAAATTGTTTCAACGTTTTATAAAACCATTGTGATGTGTGAATATCAGCATGCTTTAAATTTGGCCATGCAGTATGAATATTTTGAACCAGCTATCTGGCATATGTGTTTTTTCCTTATAACGGAGAAGAAAATTGATTGGGCAGTCCTAGAAACGTTGGAAACCGTTTTAAGTTTCCCGTTTTATTATACATCACATAATTCACCAAATTACCACTGACTGTCTACTGCAGTTTCTGTTAACCACATGAAAATCACAGCAAGCCAGCACTGATAATAAGAGTAGAAATGATCCTTCCTAATGTTTGTGAAACTGTTGGATCAATTTTGTTTTCTGTGTGTAAGCAGCGCTATCTAGTGGTAGGACACACATACTGCATGCATTCTGAAGCTTTAGGCCTATTCATATATTTTTCTTTTCTTTAGTGTGAGCATTACACTTACTGCATCTTAACGGAACTGTTACCAAACCTGGTGTCATCACTTAAGAAGAAACTGTCCAGTGCAGTTGTACATTCTGATGCAACCCTTGTCAAACTTTAATATATGTTTATCAGATGCATAATGCATACAGTATTTCACCCATAGTTCAGATTTAAGATAGAAATTAATTAAGGATTAAGAAAGGCCCAGGTGAGCTTTCCATTCATTAATCCCTGATTTACATCTCAACAGTGCTGGGGTGTAATAGTCAACATTTTAAGTGTTTTTTTTTTTTTTTTTTTTTTTTTTCAAAGCATTGTTAAATGTCAGTGTTTCCTGTCATAGCTATTCGATTTCAAAAACAGTGTCATAGCTATTAAACTATTTCGTTATGATTTCAAATCTGTATTTAACCTGAGTAAAATAGATGCTAAAGTCAGATTTTGTGGTTGCTGTGTTTTAAAATTAAATTATTACAATCTTAATTCCAGTTATGAAGAATTCAGAATCAGTGTTGAGTCATATGCAAAGTTTACCATGCCTGGTTTAAATGTTTCAAAATTATTAACAGTTTAGAAAAAAAATAGAGGAAAAAAATAAAATGTGAAATTAGAGAAAAAGTCAGTTACATTAATAACGTAACTGAAGTAGTTACACTACTTATTACATGTTAAATAACTTAAAATCTGTAATCTATTACAGTTACAAAGTAATCTTCCCAGCACTGCACATCAAATATTTACTGCATTTTTTTAACATGTAAACTGGGTAATATAAATAACAACAGGTCTGTACATCAAAAGAAACGCCATCAGTGAAATTTAAGCCCAGTTCTGTCCATTTTTTATTCATCCTTTCACATGTACAGTATATGATCTGTTATGTGATATGGCAGTGCATGTTTCCTCACGCCATCTGCTCACTTTTCAGTTCAAAGGCAAGCAAACAACAGGAGAACACCGAGGCACCAGGTTCTTTGGCACAATATAACGTGACAATAGGTGCACTTTATCACAAATACTGTACAAATAGAGGCAACAGAATGTAAGAATGAATTGCATTGTTGAAATAATACTGTATACTCTAACCCATATGTTTGCTTTTACTGAAGGATTGTTGCTTGTGAAGTTCTTCTTGGTATCTGATCAGCGTGAAATGGCTTTAAAGCACTTGGCCTGAGGTAATTGGTTCAATGTTTAGTTACATGATATCAAGCAAAATTACTTGACCCCTCCACATGAGACCTATGCAGAGACAAAAGTGGTTTTTACTCTTTTACATCTGTGATGTTTGGCATAACACATTTTATTTCTACGCTTGATTGGTCGGTGGATTTAATTCCATTTACATAGATTTGGCAGGCTGACACTTTTTATCCAAAGCAACTTTTAGTATGATACTTTTTTTTTTTTTTTTCAGTTCATGTGTTCCCTGGTAACCCATTAAAATGGCTTTGAATGCTTTAAGACCTTTATGATGTTTTTGTTTTTTCATAAGTTCTGTATTAAAGAGTCATCAACAAGGAAGAATAATTGCTGAACCAGATTTTGTTGTTGCTGCTCTTTTTGCTTAATGATCTGCTTGAAAAGTGCACTTTTCAGTAAGAACTAAACTATGACCTCTCAATAATACCTGATCCATGCAGTAAAAAAAAAGACCTTTGACAAACCAGATAAAATGCTACAGTCAGTAGTTTGTTTATTCATGACATGTGTTGTAAGATCAGCCCATAAAAGTTTATGGGACCTTTCGTCACATTCCATCTCTATGATATACAATACATAGCAATACATCATAGTCTATGAATTGTGCAAATTTAAAATCGTTGTTCTGCAGAAAATGTTTTTATTTGGGTTCTTTACTCTTGGATGGAATAAAAGCACCAATTACAATTAAAGACGGGAAATACATTAAACAAATAAAATCACATTTGATAACAAAATTTGGTTTTACGATTTAAGACCTCCTGAATGAACTTTCCACTAATAAAATCCCCTCTGCTGCTTTAAGGAAATTATGGCATGCTTGGTGTTAGTAATTACTTTTGTTCAACATTATAAATTTAAGGATCATCAAGTATAATCCTACATTAATTCTTGGGATATACTGTATGGTAGGCATTGCATCTCATGCCCATTTATACATTAATACTTACGTAATTTAATATTTATTCTTAATACTTGTTTTTTTTTTTATGTCAGAGCAGATGTTGCAACCATATTGGTGTTATTTTACTTAATTTTACTAAATTCTATCTTCTGTGCAACAAAATAGGAGAATTTTTAAATTATGTATTGTCTTACTGGGACTTTCAAGATCCGAAAGCACTATGAAAATATCATAAAAGCGTTCCATAACACGTGCACATTCTATTGTGCAATTTCTGAATGTAAGTGGGTGTGTGCACTTTTTTTTTTTTAGAATGAGTGACTTAATTTTCGTTTTGGACTGTTGGACAAATGAAAATAAAGGTATCTGTATTCATATAGTCAGAGTCTTAATGGAGCCATCAAAGATATTTGTGAGGAACAAACCAAAATGGCTTAAGACGTGGCTCATTGTCATATGATTTTAAAATCATAGTACTTTTGGACCACTTTTATGATGCTCATTTGAAAATTTGGGGCTTGACAGTCCCAGTTGCCATTGACTTTCATTATTTCAAGATGTTGTTAAAATGTTGATTTTTGGGTTAACTATATCTTCAATGCATCCCAGTTTATTGCATTTACTTTTTGAGCATGCAGCTGCTCAAGTCAAGGTTGGCCAAACTGTGCAGCATTCTGGAACCATTTTCTTTCCACTTCCTCTTTACCCAGCTCCCAAAGATGGCAGAGATGGCGCACCCCTGTCTTGGAGGTGATCATCAAGTACTCCTCATTCTCTGGCTGCTGGGTCACTGCGTGTCGGGCCAGAACCAGGGACTGGCAGAACCGACAGAGAACCAGCAAATAGAGCGAGTCTCTTTCTGCCTCATTAAGAGGAAAAACGCTTTCCCATCCCGCCACCACTGGCCCTCCAACGTCTACCGGATTGGGATTCTCAATCATCATGTACATGATGGTGATGGCCAGCTCAAATATGAAATACCCACAGCTCATGTCTCCAAAATCAAGGATCCCAGAGATCTTGTACTTTGTAGGTCCATTGGGTTTCACCAAGAGGTTGTGGTCGTTAAAGTCTCCATGGTTAATGCCTGCAATGCAATAAAAACGTCTAAAAAAGAACACGCTGACATAGAAGGGTTGACACCGAAATGAAAATTACACCTTACACTTGCGAAACAATGGTAGTTTTGGCACGACTTGGATCTGGTACTGCTCCAGAACGGCTTTAACAACCGTTTGTACAGGATCCCCATCCATCACATGAATATACTGTTTTAAGAGAGGAACGCTGGCGAGATTCCATATAAAATCTTCTCTCTGTAGGACGCTGATGTTTGGATGCTCCATCTTTATGAGAAAAAGCAACAAAATCGAACAAATGCCTAAATACAAGCAATATTTATAATATAATAAAAAAAATGTTTAAGGGCTGTTCACACCAAGAACTATAACTGTAACTAGGGCTGGGCGATATTTGGCGTCTGCGATAAAATCGTAATTGTGGTTTTTACAATATGCGAGCTGACAATATCAAAGAAACTTCTTGACAGTCCAAAAGCATTTACAGCGTAATGGAGCCTAGCAGTTAGAATGCCCTTATAATTCAAGTAAAGTAATGAAAGAAAAATGTATCACTGTGTGGGTCACTGTTTGTTTTTGTAAAATATGATATATTTTAGTAATATCAAACAAGCATCAGTGCCATTTTCCTAAATATTAGCGTGTGAGCGCGATCGCGATTGTGATATTAACTTTATACAACAGTTCAACAAATATTGAGTTAATATAGAATGTTCTACATTTTAGACACACTATTGTCTGTTTTTATGTTTGGCCAACGAAAATTGTTCCAAACAAAGCCAGAGCAAGACATATGTGCGTATCACAGAAGTGTTTCGTTCCTGAATTAATCTGTTTTTGAACAAATCATTTGAGTCAATGATTCAGTGGTCCATTCATAAATCACTTGCTTTTTTTCTAAATAAATCAGCCTTTTTAAACGAATCGTTTGAATTAATGATTCAATGAATCGCTCATTAAGGCAGGGACTTGCTGCCACCTACTGGCAGTTTTAGTGTCATATTTATTTATCCATGACAGGCCTAAACCAGCCAAGGTGCCAACACAAAAACACACTCAGCAAAATATTATTTAATTAACATTATTGGGGAAAAAAATCCAATAAATGTTGGGATATATTTTTTCGTCAATACTGCACAACCTTAGCTATAACCAAAGTTTTAAAAACTGTGCACATCACAACTATAAAGACCTGTAGAAACAATAGTTAGAATCCTTTTCACAACTACTTTCGACTGACAGTCGATAAAAATACATCTGGCTTTAAAGCGCATGCTGCAAGAACATTAAAGTATTAATACACTAATAAAAAACAATAACAACATGTATTGTTCTACTTTGGCCTACAATGATTTAGGGAAAAACAGCCCAGACATTATTGTGCATTGGTTGGGAGGTTAATATAGTTACGTATTATCGCCATAGTTGTTTATTCTTGGTGTTTTTTAGGGTTTAAGTTTTCCTTGGAAATAAATGGAATCAGAGATTTTACTTGGAGTAAAACTGTATCCAATGTGGCGGCCATTTTCCCAACATCATACAAGATCTGAGGACTGCAGGTAATTTTGGCTACGGTAGTGCCAGGGAGGTAGGTAAGTAATCGCACTAAATATTTCTGCAGGCCAAAACCACAATCTGTGAGAGTACCAAAAAAAAAAAAAGTTAATTAGCATTTTAGTTACAATGTAAATCCATTCAGTGTTCTCCATACACCCATCAATGTTTACTCACCTTTAACAGGCATTTCAAACCACTAACCATCAAGTCTTGCTGCATTTTAGGATTTAATATTTAAGGAAATTAATCATTTCTAACAGTTTTTCATACCAAATTCTTCCAGGCTCATGAGTTGGCCGGTCAGAGTGGGCAAAGCGGTCTGGGCAGGAAGGCCTCTTTGGTTTAGGAAGTTCATGGCGTGAGTCTGCAGCTCAATAACGGTGATGTTGTGACTGTCTGCAGAGTTCATAACCTTCAACACATATTCTCCGCCCTCACTGGGGGCCACGTAAAAGTTCTGATCATCATAACTGGGCAACGGGCGAATGACGGACGCGGTCAAGCCATAGAGTCGCTTGACAGTCTCAGTAACCTGGGAGTGACTGAGATTTGGCTTTGATTCTTTTGTTGGCATGGCTGAGGATGGAAAACTGCGGTTATTAGTGTACCAATTCATAACAGGAGCAATACATTGATCAGAAATCACTATATGTTGCAAGTTTTTTTTACTAAAAGAGGTTAAATGAATAGTACAACCATCAGGGGAAAAAATTATACAGATATTATGTAACTGTCATAATTGTTATTTCTAGGTGAACTAATCCTTTAACCAATGTTGTTTGCACAACACATATATATAAAAAATAATAATAATAATAAAAAAACATTTTGTGTCAGAACTGTCTACTCAAAATGTACTTCTGAACCAACGAGTCAAGATGAATCAACAAGTTTCAAAACTATTACAAATAAACAATGCAACGTCGTCGGGTTTAAAAACTGTGTATTCAGTTTATATTTCTCTCGTGCAGTTGATCACATTACACTTTAAGCATTAATATTCACATGCATAAAAGTCTCGCTTCATGTGCACGCTTGTTTTTTGGTTTTTTGGTATATAGCTAATTAAAAACCACACGAGTCGAACGGCAATTGCATGCAAACAGATTTACAATAACAAATTATAATCCGGATTGCTAATAAAGCTCAAAGAACAATAGTACCTGCAGAGTTTTGTTGCTGGACTGCTCAGTGTAATGGAGATTCGAAGCGGCTGCCGCGGACGTCTGGAACGTCATTACGTCACGAAACAGAAACGAGGCTGCGTTCAGTCCGATGGCGATTCAGTTAGCTCATAAAAATAGTGACTCGTTTGCGCTAATCGGTTCTTTTGAATGACTCGGTTCAAAGAACCGTTTAAAAACGATTCAGTGGTTCGTTATGTCATTTTATACTATTTTATGTCATTTGTGCTCTAAACTTTAAAAAAGACACACAATACTATAGTAATTTATAGTAAATACCATAGTGTTTTTGACTATACTATAGTGTATTATAGTACAACATCATACTGTAGTATTAACTATAGTGAACTGATAAACTGTAGTAGTATTGGGTAATTTGTTTATATTACTATAGTTTTTATATTACCACAGCAACTATAAAATTACCACAACAAATTAATTCAAGTACTTTACTGTAGTATGGTTCAAAAACACTATAGTGTTTACTTTAAATTACTATAGTATTTTTCTTTCATGTGGGTTTATTAGGCTATAATTGTTATTCAGTTAGGTTTTATTTAATTGTGTTTATTATTATTTCATGTTTTCAGTTTGCAGCCATGATTCCCCTCATAAATGTCATTAAAAGCTTTTCAGATGTTTCATAAAACCTGTTTTCTGAACACCAGCTGTGATTTGTACTGACTCCTTGTAAAGACATGGTGATTTAAACAATATAAAGAAGCAGAATATATTTCCCTCATCCAAATAACCAAACTTTTGTTTTTGTGTACGATCTTGGATTTTGAATTTTCCTGTACAAGCAAGCTGTTTTATTTGAAATGTCATTTTGTAATCTCTTAAACTTGTAAATAGCCAGCTGAGATATGTTTTACAGGACTGAAAGATGCTTTTTGTGGCCAGATTTTGGTGTAGTTACTGAATCTACCAGCAGGGGCTAGCATGGTCATGCTAACCAGCCAAACCTTGATCTCTTGGGTGCCATGAGCAAAGACAACCAATGGGCCTTTACGAAAATGAATCATAATGTTTTATTTGTAGTAAAACCATGATTCATTTTCATGAGGGTGAACCTGCCGAACAAGTTGTATGAGAAAGCTATAGATAGTTTTCTCCATAGACCTCCTAAGATGTCAGCAACGGTGTCGTTTGTGGCATTATTTTGTAAATGTGTGGTCATTTTAGTCAGATTCTATGAGCCTTACATTTTATATTTAATGCAAAAAAACTATACAATCTAAAAGGCAGTGACAGCAATGCTGATCAAACAGTTTTCTTTAGCTTTCTTATATCCACTGACTGTGCATATTGTTGTGGTTTTGAAGCACGGTATTGAGGGTACAAGGTTATGGTTTTATACCACAACGAGAACAGGGTTTTTTTTTTCCCCCTTAGTGTGAACATGAGAGGGTTGTTTGCCATTTATACCGGAAAACACAGAGGAGGCAACATGATCTGTAGCAAAGTTTAATGTGTTAAAGGAGTCATATGATGCAATTTCAAGTTTTCCTTTCTCTTTGGAGTGTTACAAGCTCTTGGTGAATTAAGAAGATCTGTAAAGCTGCAAAGACTAAAGTCTCAAATCCAAAGAGATATTCTTTATAAAAGTTAAGAGTCAACCATGCCCCCCTAAAATGCCTCATTCTAACACACCCCCACATCTCTACGTCATGATGTGGGAATATTTGCATAAAGCCGGCCAAATGTTCACACAAAGAAAGAAGGAGTAACTTTTATTCTCGCTGTAGTATTGTTGCCGTCACCGCCATGTCGTGGAGATGCTTTGTGTTTCGTTTCGAAAGCAAAGCTACTTTGTTTGGTCTTGCAAAAGAGGATACAGCTAGAAATCAGTGGTTAAGTTGTATTTACAACACTGTTCCAGAACAGTTCAACCCAAATATTCAGATGTGTGCAGCGCATTTTATGTAGGACTATTTCCTGAACCAGTAGCCTACAATGCTTCTGTGCACAAAGGCTGTTTCTATAAAGTGGGGCAATTCCCAACATTGCAAGGACAGTCTGGCGCTTATGACTCACAGCCTGTAAGTACGTTTACATATTTAAAGAATTTGCCACTGATGATTCAAACACAAGTTTTGAGCTGTGTAGAGTTGCACTTCTTTGTCGTTTCTCCGATCACAAATGCAGACATGGTTTTATGTTTACGCGGCGCGATACGCAATGCATAAAAAGACAGTATAAGTCATTATAATCAGTAATTATGTCCCCACTGGATGCAACCAATGCCTTGTTTGTAATGGGTTTTATTGGTTCTGGCCAATCAGAGCACACCTCGCTTTTCAGAACCATGAGCTTTGTAAAAATCTACACGTTCCAGAAGGTGGGGCATAGAGAAGCAACAATAATGTACAGTATGTGGAAATATACTGACACTTAAACTGCATAAACACATTGCATTACACCAAATACACAAAATAATGTTCTTTTTAGCAACGTCATATGACCCCTTTAATAAGTGAATTATTGACATATCTAATAGCTAAGAACCTAAAGTCACAAAATTACACACAAAAAAAGTACAAGCCTTAACAATGTAGTAAGCAACTTGGTAATTAATATACAGGTGCTGATCGTTTAATTAGAATATCATCAAAAAGTTGATTTATTTCACTAATTCCATTCAAAAAGTGAAACTTGTATATTATATTCATTTATTATATTCATTCATTACACACCGACTGATATATTTCAAATGTTTATTTCTTTTAATTTTGATGATTATAACTGACAACTAAGGAAAATCCCAAATTCAGTATCTCAGAAAATTAGAATATTACTTAAGACCAATACAAAGAAAGGATTTTTAGAAATTGTGGCCAACTGAAAAGTATGAACATGAAAAGTATGAGCATGTACAGCACTCAATACATAGTTGGGGCTCCTTTTGCCTGAATTACTGCAGCAATGTGGCGTGGCATGGAGTCGATCAGTCTGTGGCACTGCTCAGGTGTTATGAGAGCCCAGGTTTCTCTGATAGTGGCCTTCAGCTCTTCTGCATTGTTGGATCTGGCATATCGCATCTTCCTCTTCACAATACCCCGTAGATTTTCTGTGGCGTTAAGGTCAGGCGAGTTTGCTGCCCAATTAAGAACAGGGATACCATGGTCCTTAAACCAGGTACTGGTAGCTTTGGCACTGTGTGCAGGTGCCAAGTCCTGCTGGAAAATGAAATCTGCATCTCCATAAAGTTGGTCATCAGCAGGAAGCATGAATTGCTCTAAAAAACTTCCTGGTATACGGCTGCGTTGACCTTGGACCTCAGAAAACACAGTGGACCAACACCAGCGGATGACATGGCACCGCAAACCATCACTGACTGTGGACACTTTACACTGGACCTCAAGCAACCTGGATTGTGTGCCTCTCCTCTCTTCCTCCAGACTCTGGGACCCAGATCAGAGAACATAACTTTGGACCTCTCAGCAGCAGTCCAGTCCTTTTTGTCTTTAGCCCAGGCAAGACACTTCTGACGCTGTTTGTTGTTCAAGAGTGGCTTGACACAAGGAGCGCGACAGCTGAAACCCATGTCTTGCATACGTCTGTGCGTAGTGGTTTCTTGAAGCACTGACTCCAGCTGCAGTCCACTCTTTGTGAATCTCCCCCACATTTTTGAATGGGTTTTGTTTCACAATCCTCTCCAGGGTGCGGTTATCCCTATTGCTTGTACACTTTTTTCTATCACATCTTTTCCTTCCCTTCGCCTCTCTTTTAATGTGCTTGGACACAGAGCTCTGTGAACAGCCAGCCTCTTTTGCAATGACCTTTTGTGTCTTGCCCTTCTTGTGCAAGGTATCAATGGTCATCTTTTGGACAACTGTCAAGTCAGCAGTCTTCCCCATGATTGTGTAGCCTACAGAACTAGACTGAGAGACCTTTTAAAGGCTTTGCAGGTGTTTTGAGTTAATTTAACTGATTAGAGTGTGGCACCAGGTGTCTTCAATATTGAACCTTTTCACAATATTCAAATTTTCTGAGATACAGAATTTGGGATTTTCCTCAGTTGTCTGTTATAATCATCTAAATTAAAAGAAATAAACATTTGAAATATATCAGTATGTGTGTAATGGATGAATATAATATACAAGTTTCCCTTTTTGAATGGAATACCTGAAATAAATCAACTTTTTGATGATATTCTAATTATATGACCAGCACCTGTATATATATATTACTATATATATATATATATATATATATATATATATATATATATATATATATATATATAGGTAGAAATTATTGCTATCATTTGTATGAGATTTATTTATTCATTTTACACTTGTATTTGTTATTTTGGTTTATACTGTATCTATATGCTTGTTCTTTACTTTTTATTTGTTTTAATAGTTTTTTAAATACAGATTTTATTTACAGTATTTAAATGATTTTTAAAGTGACTTCTATGTGTATGTGTGCTGTTTGTGCCTAGCTAGATACTAGATTTGTTTTTTTGTTTTGTTTTGTTTTTTTAACAACAATGATTTTCTTTTTTCACTCTCCAGCATGCTCAGTTGAGTCTTACAGGTTCGTGAAGGGAAATGAGTTGGCGGCAGGCACATATGACTTCTGAACAGAGGAAGAGTTGCCATCGGCGTGCAAGCAGCTCCACAAGCGAAACGGCAGCTCTGTATGTCAAAAGGGAAACGTTCTAGCCTTCAGAAGCGCTCGTGAGGCTCAGCATCCTGTGATTGTGCTGATACAGCCTGCAAGGCTCACATGCTCAAATCTTACCTATGGTGAAATGAATACTGTATGATTTGTTTTTCTTCATGCAAGTTGTCAGTTTTATTGTATATAATTAACAAGATATATAGATGTACAGTGTGATATTTCAAATATTATACTACCAAAAAAAAAATATTATTCATGTATATAAGCAATATTCCTTTATTAATGTGTTTTACCATCCCTTGCTTTTAATACAGCTTCCATGAAGTTCATCTTGGTGCTCCAACTTTCCCGGTTTCATGATTATGACACCATCTTTTTTGCATTTTAACACTGGTGTCTATAATTAAACTTTTACCAAATAAAGCTCTTTCATGGGTGTTGGCTTTGTGAAGATCTCTGTGGTCAGTTTTTGTCTAAACAGTCTATTCGGGTTGAATACTGAGATTTACTGTGACTTTGCTAGAGAGGTTCTATGCTGTGTTTCACGGTTCCTGTTTATGGTTCATGATTTGTCCATTTTAGATGCCTGACAAGTCTATACCTATTTCACCCAAAGCTTACACTGAAAACTGCTAAACACAACTTATACTACACTGATACAGACCAAAGAATATACACAACAAAAATAGAAAAGATAATCACAAGCTTGTCTTTTCACTATTTAGTCTACATAGAGTATATACAGTACTATCTCAGCCTAGATTATGTAATTTCATGTTTTTAGCCCAATCTAAAAAATCAATGGGTGAAACAGCTACTGTCGTCATTTAGATGTGTTGTGTAAAACAAATTATCAACCCAGCAAATAATACACATTCGTACATGATGCATGGGTGAAATGGGGAATTTGGTGGGTGGAGGGGTAACTGCCAGTTAAAGTGTTTACTTTAAGCTTTACATTGATTAGTTACATGTATTTGATTAATGATTTAATTTATTCCAAGCTGTAATTCATTTGAAATATTTCTCCACAGAGACGATATATTGCATAATGCTCTTCAGCAGTTACTGGATGATTTAAAATGATGGACCATAATCCCTGGTGATTTTGATCATCTGGACAATTTTAAAATTAAGAATGCAAGCATGAGAGAAATAATGCTTTAATTAAACCAATTTAATGAACATCACTGCATACAAAGTATATTCAAATCATAATTAAATATCAGATGAATGCAGTACTTCATTTAGTATGGAAGGATATTCCAGACAGTTTTCAAAAGGAATTTTAAATTGTACTTTCAAGTGCGTTTTCCATATGTGGACACATGGTGACATAATTAGTACTCCAAAACGATTAATCGCAACTAATAGGATCCAAAATAAAAGTTTTTCTTTACATAATATGTGTGTGTATTGTGTATATTTGTTATGCATATATAAATATACATACATGCATGTATATATTTAAGACAAATATGTTACGTTTATATATTAAATGTATTTATATATAATATAAATTATATGAATATAAATATATACATGTAAATACTGTGTATGTAAATATTTTCAAAATATATATTGTATGTGTGTATTTGTATATGCATAATAAATATACACAGTACACACACATATATTATGTAAAGAAAAACTTTCGGATGCGATTAATCGCGATTAATCGCTTGACAGCACTAGACATCATCCAAACGCAACTGCAAATCTTGCATTACCGTTTGCGTTTTGGCTTCCGCGAATGCACAGTGACTGCCAAATTTCAAATGAAAAAGCAAAATCCATTTGCAACTGAGTTATGAGCCTGTCATATTTAAATAGCTTTATTAAAGACCACATCTGCTTTTTCACTCTCTCTGCGTCGCGCATGTAACCTGCCAAAACTCAAATGATATCGAGATTCCTTTTGCATGTGAATTTCCAATGTCTACATGGAAAGCTGTCAATCAATGTGAGGGGCGAGGCTATACTATGGGGCATGTTTGTATTGGGACGTGACATCACACAAAGAGGGCCCTGCCGAACTATTTGAACAATTTTGAGACAAAAATTTGCAATTACTTTTTTTACATAGAGGTTTATGTACTGACTGAGTTGTGTGTAGTAATAAAATGGTTTCAGTCGAGTTTAAGTGTTGGTAACTTTAATAGCCATAATGAAAGCGACAATGGATAATTTACCTCAGATCTTAAAAAAAACAAAGAAAAAAAAAGAACATTCAAACTGTCAAGTCTGCGTTAACAAAACAAGTGCATTTCAATATAAATATTGTAACTATCAGTAACTAAGAATAATGTTCAGTTGATTTTGTTGATTTTGTTGCATTTGTTGTGGACAGATAAATTGCTTGCCGCTGGAATCTTGTTGGATCGCATTGTTAAAACACAAAGTTCCTTTTTAAAGTAAAGGCAACATCTCATCTGTTTTAATTCTTTGTTTAATCCACTCTGCATTATTTGGGACATATATATGATTGTCCATGTGCACACAAGGTCTAGACTTCCAGGTACTTGGACATAAATCTGTGCCTCTGGACTTGCTGTCCCATTCAACAAAGACCTTCTCTCACCATCATCCTGATGGACATTGACAGGCCTATCTGAGAAATGTCACTGCAGATCCCGTGTGTTTGTCTTCATTCCACCTAGTCTCAGTCCATCCACTGACTGTTAGATGAATATTGCACACAGAACTGAAAAGAGCTGGCTACAATCAATCTGTCTTTACAGGAAGTGTTTCGTAAGAGTGCACACAAATTTATTTTCCGTGTGACTGGTCAGAAGTGGGAAAATTCACAGAATTATTTGGATGCATCTTTTTCAAAAACTGTGGATGGTAGCTTCACAATCAAATCAAATGATGTTTCTTTGTGTCTAAAAAGGCAGTTGAGCAGAAATAAACTGCAATGAGGACTCTAATGCTGCAAGTGAAAAGCCTGGTTGTGGAAGAATATTTCAGACATGCATAGGCCTACATTCAAATTCACTACACAAAAATAGTATGTAACTAACACATGACTTTAAGGCCCAATCCCTTCACCTACCTCTTACCCTTGTCCGTTGAAACAGAGTGTCAAGGGGTAGGGGTGAAAATATTCCCCAAAGAAATGGGACACTACTACTATACCATCACATTAGATGCATTATGCATTAGAGCCTTTAATTACCGTTCTATATTAAACTACGGGGCAGTTGAATGCTTGAATCTGATTTGCTGATGAACGTTCTGAGGTGTGCAATTATTTTCTGGGAAACGCACGGCGAACATAGTTCCACGCAGGCGGCGTACGCTCTTCTGTGTCAGCCGCACTGCTCTGATGTGCTGTTTGCTTTCAAACCAAAGCGTAAATACACGTAAAAATCCTATCCTTTAGGCGCGGCTGACACAGAAGAGTGTATTCCGTCTGTGTACTGTTATATTAGCCGTTAGAGCGTGCACACTAATTCTTATATTGAATACCATTTAGGACGGATAGTATGCAAATTGGGACGCAGCATATGAGTGCCTCCATGCCTCTATGTTGCCCTCAAAAGTTGCAATGTCAACTTGGTATTATAAACAAAAGTTTGCAATGTTTGCCCCTCCTCCAGGGTCTTCTGATTGGCCCTCTGTATTGGAACTGACATTGATGAGTGGTACAGTGTATAAAAGTTTAAATTCTTTTAACTTGACATGGCCTAATAAAAATGAAGCACTCATGTTTGAGATGCTGCAAAAGATGCAAACACAATGGACCTACACATTCGTCTAGCACATGTTAAAAAAGTAGTGCATTGGCATGAAAAAAATAGTACAGTGCAGAATGCCTCCTCCGCCATGTTGCTGTCAAATAAAACAGTTGCCATTTTAACTTACTGCTGTAAACAAAAGCTTGCAACGCTTGCCCCACCTCTGGGGTCCTCTGATTGGTCCACTGTTTTGGAACTGACATTTTAACTTGACAGCCTGATACAGCAAGTGTAAATATGTCACTTCATTTATTTATTTATTTATACATACATACATACATACATATGAAAACATCTTATTTTTCTTTCTCTCTTTTTTTTGCATTCACCTGCATTTTAGCTTGTGTATACTAATTGCTCCTATTTTAAACTAGGCATTGTGTGTTACTTATTATGCGCTATTATTACAAATGTATTGTTGTGTTCCTTATATGTCACTTGCATTTGCTAACTGAATAAATGGCATTCTTCTTGATGTTTTTTAAAGCATTGATTTGTAGAACTCAAAGAGCTCTCGACATTAAGACACTGGCAAATAGAAAAATAAGTAGAAAAAAATTCCCTTTTCGTGGAATTCTCTATTCATATTGTATCAGTATTAGCAGCTTGCATATCTAAAAGTAGAAGCTTTTTCGTTTGCCTGAGGGCTTTCAACATGCTGAAATTGATGTAAATGTTACAATGAACTGGTATGTGCACAATGCCCTTTTTCCTAGTAAAACCCTTCTTGCAAGGAATGGAAAATGCACATTTAATTGTTTTGTTTCCACAAAAGCTGCTCTCGAGACCTTCAACAAGAAAAAAATAAATAGTGTAATCGAGGGTGTATGCTTTTCAAGACTGGTGACTGCAACCGTTTTCTTTTCCCATTACATTTTCAGAATGTGTTAAGATCTTACAAAATGCTTTCCTACAGCCTTCCTGGCAAATAGTATATGCAAATAGTATATGCCATGAACTATTTACAATAATATAATTAGCATTATTTATTTGCATTTATCTATGGTTTTTTTTTTTTTTTTTTTGCTAGAATTACTGTTCTGAAACCCTGTGTTAATTAGCAAATAACAGTATGTTTACTAATATGCATGCTTCTGACTCACCTTTTGGTTGCAGTTTAGGTTCATGAATTCATTTTGACATTTTTTTCTGTATTCATATTTAAATGGCTTGTGAAAATCTCTGTAGGTGTCATGGCAAGAAAACTGAAACAGATTCATTTATGCATTAAGCCAATGTCTATTAATTATGTATTTCCACCTGTTACGACGACAGTGACTCACCAGTGAACAATAAAATCATTATAATCCCACAATCTGGGGACAAACTTTTTACAAACATGTATACTTCACTGCTGGAAATCCCATGAACTAATCTTAATTTTAATCAATGCTAAACTGCTAAATCCATTGCCACATGCTTTTTGAAAGTTAGCTTTGCAGACATTATACAACCCTTCAAACCAAAGGAGCTGTTTGCATATTCTAATATATGGTAATTAACAGCAAATAGCTTTCAGCGTTCAGCATACATAACATTTATGCCTTGTATCAATAACTTAATCTCCACTGGTATACAGCCTTTTGTTAATCAATTACCTTTAACTTTGCTTCATTATCAGTATCATTGCACAAACGTTGTATATTCATTAGAGAATCTAAACAAACAATAGCCTGTTCTTAATAATAATAATAATAATACATTTAAAATTTTTTAAATGGACACTACATGGCCCGGTTTGTATTGACCCCTTAACTCCAGCAGAGATTAAACCTAATGCCATGGCATTCAGTTCTATTCTTATAATTCTGAATAGACACTTATTTGTTAGTTTGCACTATAAAACTATATATAAAAAAAACATTATAAAACTATATATTTAAAAAAAAAATGATAATATATGTCACTACCTAAGAACTTCAATCACAGATAAAGATATTATTTCACAATTATATGGTCCCCTCATCTTCTAAATATACACAACATCTTGGCAGAGAACCCTTCTGTCACATGAACCAACCAATGGTGTACCTCAAGGTTCTGTATTTGACCCCCTCTTCCTCTTAATATATACATCACTGAGGAGGCCCTTCTATCACATGAAACAAATAATGGTGCACTTCAGGGTTCACTATTTTGATATTAATATATCCAACATCTTGAAGCAGACACTTCACATGAACCAATTAATGGTGCATCGCAAAGTTCTGTATTTGGCCCCCTGGTCTTAATATATACAATATCACAGAGGAGACCATTCTTTCACATGAACCAACCAATGGTGTACTTCAAGGCTTTCTATTCAGCCCCCTTGTCCTCCTAATATACACAACATCTTGGAAGAGACATTTCTCTAACATGAACCAAACAAAGGTGTACCTCAAGGTATCTGGCCCCCTTGTCTTCTTTATATCATCCAGGAAATTAGATTTCCCCTACTATTTCCACTAAGATATCAACAACTCACAGTTCTTCTTATTATCACATTTTTGGATGTGACTGACTTGAGGATGAGCAATGACTCACTGATGTTTCCAGAGAATGAAATATTTCTTTGTACTGATACATTAGGTTAATGCATGCAATTAGTTTCTGCTGCTGCTTATGTACTGTATGCTGCACCCTTCTAGACAGAATGAAAGACAATGGCAAATAGCATCTTCGTTGTGAATGCCTTTAGAAATCATGGTTCCACTGAAATGACAATGAACAAGATGAGTCAGTGGTGATACAATTAACTATTTAGTGCTAAGATGAGAGAGAGAGAGCAAAATCTAACAGGTGAATTTGCTGACTTTTTTGTCTTTGAAACACTATTTGAAACCCTGAAGACAGCAGAATAGAGACTGTAGCATTACAATTTCTCCTGGATGAAATCAGTTAATTTATATCACTGTGTTCCCATCAAAATATCTGCATGCCTGCTGTTTAAAAAAAAAAATTAAAATAAAAAAGTGGCCTTTTCGACTTGTGTACATTTTCTGTGATAATTCTTTGCTTGTAAATGCAATTACAATTAATAACAATTAATAAAAGCATAATCACAGGCAATCCCCAAATATGTGTGTTTGAAAACATAAAAAGGCTTGCTAACAAAATGGAAACTTTTTGTTGGATAGTTTTAAAGGGTTAGTTCACCCCACTTCTGTCATTATTTACCCACCCTCATGTTGTTCCAAACCCGTGTGACCTTTGTTCATCTTTGGAACACAAATTAAGATATTTTTGATGAAATCTGAGAGCTCTCTGACCCTCTGTAGACAGCAACGCAATTGTAATGTTTCCAGGTCCAGAAACGTAGTAAGACATTGGTAAAACAGTCCATGTGACATCAGTGGATCAACTTGAGTTTTGCAAAGCTATATGAGAATGCTTTTCATGCGCAATGAAAATAAAATTAACAACTTTATTCAACAACTCTTCTCCCCCAGGTTAATGTCTTCCGCCATTTTGAAAAGTTTCTCGCCCATCGTTAGTCCCTTTTTTGTTTAATTGTAGCTTTTATGCTTATAACAATGTGCATATCTGTTCCTAATTATTGAATACTTTTCTACACTTTCATTTTGGTCACACTAGGCTGTGAGCATGAGAAATTACTTCAGAGACAATCCTGAAATTATATGCAACTTGATATCAATTTGCCATCTTTGATCATGACGGCTTATGGACTCTCAGTTCTGTCAGGTAGCACATTCACAAAAAAAATAAATAATAATAATAATAATAATAATAATAATAAAACATACATTTATTTATATTACTTAACGTTTAAAAATAAAGGTTTAAAAAGGGTGGTTTTCACAGCAATGCCACTGAAGAACCATTTTGGGTTCCCAAAGAACCTTTCAGTGAACGGTTCTAATAAGAACCATTTCCCTTAGTGAAAAGGAACATAGTAATCTAAAGAATATTTCCCACAATAAAACCTTTTTTGCAGTGGAAAGATTCCATTGATGTTAAAGGTTCTTCAAGGAACCATTGAGAAACAAATAAGGAAACTTATTTTTTTAGAGTGTTGATTCTTTGTAAAATCTTTAATGGTTTCTAGCAGTTCAAGTCTTTGTCCTTCATCACAGCTAATGCAGTTTGAGTTTTGAGTTTTAATGTTATTTTAGTGTTCTGTCAGGAACTATGAATTTCATGTCTTTGTTACCAGAGGAGGATGGCAGCACTCAACATCCTGTCATTTCAATGGACCCATTTCAGAGACATGGGTGGAGGGCAGGTCAGCTCTGTCTCAAATCGTGTTGAAACCTCCAAGAAAAAGCAGAATTACTATATGAATATGCAGTGCAGATCATAAAATATAATTATAGTTCAGGAGAATTACAGCTAATGCTTTAGCTTGAATACTCTAAATGAGTAATAGAGGCTATCAGGGGCACTTTTAGATTCTCACACCTTTGCATTATCTCCAAGTGAGAGGACAGAGAACATTGTAATTGTCTAGGGGCCACTCACAAAGAATGTGTTTTTGCATTCCAGTGTGCTACTTTTCTATGTAAATAAGTGCTAGGTTACACAAATGTGTTTGCGCTCATGTCTTTTTTGCAACATTTGACCTTTAAAAAATACAGTGCTCTGCATCTCACTTTTAATTGCAAAAACACTTTCTGTATAAATAACTCCTAACTGTGCTGTTTGATATATATATATATATGTTTCAGTTGTGTGTTTCCATGGATCCCCTCTCCCATCTGGAATATCTCCTCTTCCTGCTGGAGCTGGGGGAGAGATCGCTCGAGGGCCATACCAGACTGTTCCTGTTCCTCGCTGCTCCAACCAGCTAACAGGACGACATGCTCTCTGCATTCTACGATGCCAGTTTAAACATCTCTTGCAGAATTTCGACACCTTTGTGGAGTGGACACTGGCAAGTTCCGCTCCTGATCCAGTGCCCAGCCCATCATCTCCCCGATGCGTAGAGCACATGCCCGAGCCCACTGCTGACAGAGAGCCCACCGTGACCGACAAGCCATCGCTGCACAGAGCAACAGTGCTGAGGATCGCCGAGGAGCCTGAACTGCAAATGACGTCAGTCAAGGTGCGAGAGCTGGCAACAGAGTCCGCCACGAGGGAGAATACCATGGACAGTGAGAGCGTGAAGAGGAGCTCCGCTCCCTGCACCGTGGTTGAGGGTGAGCTTTTTATGGACCTGGGCATAAGGACTGCGGAGGAGGATCTCATAGACTGGTACACTGACCTGCCCTTCCTCCTTCTTCGAAACCCTCTGTTACCCCGTTCCTGTGTCCAGTCCAGAGTGGGTTGCAGTTCCGGTTTCCATATCCTGCCCAGAGGGGGCTTCCATTCCTGAGATAAGCCTAGAGAGGACTCCCATTCCTGAGTTCAGCCCTGAAAGCCCAGAGGCTCACAAATGCCCGCCCTCCAACCCGCTCCTGCCTCCTCCTCCACTGTCGTCTGGCAGCCACTCTGCTCATCCTCAGCCCTCCATCAGCACAGTACTAGCTCCATGGGACTGCCATCCTCCAGCATCGCCGTGGCTGGAGTATCCCTTATCTCCGCCTCCAGCCTGTAAGCCCTAGACTCCACCTTGGCCCTTGGACCCGTCGGCTCCACCATGGCTCCTAGCTCCCTCGTCTCCGCCGTGGCCCATCAGTCCACTGGCTCTGTCGGGCTCCCTTGTCTCCGCCGCCGTTGATTGGTCCCCGAGAGTCATCAGCTCTTCCTCCACCATGGCTCCTCCCTCCGTCGGCTCCACCATGGGTCGCCAACATGGCTGTGGCCTGGGTCCTACTTGGCTCCTCCTGCTCCAAGCCCTTCCTGTCATCTCCCTGGCTCCTCCCTCTGTCGGCACCGCCCTGGACTCTGTTTGCTGCCCCCCTCCCAGGTGTCCGTCCTCCTCCTCAGCATCCTCCCAATTCCCACCCATGCCCCCCTCTGTTGTTTCTATGGCGCGAGGACATGCCTTCCAGGAGGGGGGTGATATGTCAGGGATATGTACATGTATCTGTGTGTTTTTCCTCTCCGTGTGCCATGTGTTTGATTGTTCATTTGATTCCAGGTGTGTCTCGTTGTTCCCAAATTAAGTTGTGTACTTAAGTTCGAGTCTGTTCAGTCTACTATGTTGTGTTCGTGTGTCTTTTCCAGTTCCCTGTGTGGATATACCCTGTGTTTTTTGATTTATTAAAGACTATTTCGATTATCCATGGTTCTGTGTTCCTTCTGGCAGCAATCATGACATTTACATTTCTACATGTCTCTTTATGTTGGTACCAGTTTTTATTTATTCTTGGTTCTTGCTATACAATCTTAAAAATTAAGGCTCCAAAAGGGTGTAACCATTTTTGTCTTTGGTTAAACAAACTTTATGTTTGGTTTTCTTAAATTAATTTTTTTGAAAAACATTTTAAGATACAAATGGACTTTTAAAAAAAGAACCTTGTGGAAACGTTTTCGACTATAAAGAAACTTTTCTGCATTTGAAAGTTTCCATGGATGTTCAAGGTTCTTCATGAAACCATCAATGCATAATTTGAGTGCAATGAAACACAAAAATGAATTCTGATTCAACAGGCTGTTTTTGCCTTTAAAAAAATATAAGAACCAGTGCAGTGGAAGCAAAAACACTTTAAAAAAAAAAGAAAAGAAAAAAGTTGAGCAACTTTTAACTTCAGCACTGTGTTTTTAGAAATATGTGTCACAGGCAAGACAAAATAAAATGTCAAATGTCCGTCTAGCATTTATTTATATATATATATATATATATTTTTATATATATGTGTGTGTGTGTGTGTGTGTGTGTGTGTGTGTGTGTGTGTGTAAAAAAAAGAACCTTGTGGAATTGTTTTAAGAGTCAGGCAAGGACATCATTGACATTCGTAATGTGAATGGAAATAGAAAAAAGATTGGAAAAAATGTTTGAAATGACATCGGCATGAGTAAATGATGAAAGAATTTCTATTACTGTTTAAACATATCCCTTTACGCACAAGCTAGTTTTGTTTTTGATTTGTATAAGCTCTGTTGAATCATATGATTAGGATAATTAAGAAGGATCGTATTTCCGCTACATATTTTTCTTGAATTTTCTATATGCCATTGAAACTGATAAAGTCACAGACAGACAAGAAAGAAGGAAACAATGGCAGGTGCTAATTATCTATGAGAATCATTATCATCATGGAAACCAGAGGTGTGCTGCATTGTGATGAAGCTCCTTTAAATTAAGGCAATCCAGCTCAATTAAACACAGATCTGCTTACAGCACAACAGCACAAATGAAATTAGATTACCATATGCTAATTTGGATTAAAATGTGATGATCATGGTTGTATAGGGTTTGATAATGCTTGTTATGTTACCATGTGCTGGTTGAAGAAAGAGAGAGAGAGAGAGAGCGTAACTGTGTTTCTTTGTATAACCAAGGAAACACTCCCATTATAACATGTGTGATGGGCTTATTATCAGTCTTTTAAACTAGAATAGCATGTTTTACATCAGCTCAGGGCTTCTGAGAAGCTTCTGAATCTTGTTGGGATCTAACCTTCTGAACCTTCAGCTTTAATTTTCATGTCACTGATGTTTTAACATAGTGGATTGTGCATTGTGCCAAACTATAAGGTAAGAATCTTGTTGATGTTGATATAGTGTATTTAGTGTATGTGACAATCTATTCAAAGACTTTTTATTATCGCTTTATAGCTGTCTTGTCAGATATTAGTGGCATGATTGGAATGAAAATTGATTTGGGAGGTTTCCTTAATGAAATGCTCCAGGGAATATGTGTGTAAATTAGGTTTCAGACTGATTGATCTGTTCTCAGTAACTATGTAAAATAAGGGCTCTTTCTGATTTTATTCTCTGTACTTGCATATACGGCCTGTTGCCATAATTGCATTTATGAATGTGTGAATCTAGTTCTTGTGTGTGTGTGTGTGTGTGTGTGTGTGTGTGTGTGTGTGTGTGTGTGTGTGTGTGTATCCTTGTGTGCTTAATTATATTGAATGTGCAATTGCAGTGTACTTCAAAATTTTGTACTTACAAATAAAACAAATTTTTAAGTGCATTGAAGCATTATGTTTTAATAATATTTTGTTGCGCTTTAAATTCGTACACTTATTTTGAGTGTTTGACTGTATGCAGACTACCATACTAAGGCACAAGTTAAATAAATTATAAAATTATGATTTTAACTATTTTGTGCTATTTGATTTTACATTTAAAAGTTAAAGTAAACACTGTTTTTAAAAGTATTCTATAGGGTACTTTATTTTCACAAGCATAATATATACAGTAGTACTGTATGTGCTGATCCCAACATCATCTTTCTTTGAAAAATAATGTATTAAAGTGGCTGTATTCCAGCCGCTTTGGCTTGGAAATGAGCATGCTAATAGAATCATGCAAGCTTAAACTAAATGTATCTCATTCTATTTCATTCCTCCAACTCACCAAAGACAGTAACCACCTCTACTACTTCCATTAATAGCACAGCATTATTATTAAACAGTGGTTTACTGAACAAATTGCTCTTTCTTTAAATAAATTCTATTAAAATTTTCCTAGGGATAAAAATCTACCTCAGCTTATGCTCTGCCAGACCATATATCATACCATATTCAGTTAAGCATATTTAATCTCTCCTCTTTTCTTTATAAAAGTATGTTTTATTTTTTTAGGCAAAATTACAGCCTTGAAAAAATTGTCTCAGTTGCCTGCTTGCCCCCCATTAAAATTAATATTTTAATGTAAAAAAATTCACACGTTATTATTTCTTCAAAGTTTCTTCTGCGCAACCTTCAATGTTTTAAAAACATCCAGGTTCACATTTTCCCATTTTTTAACATCATCAAGCAAATATGTTTCTTATCTGATGTCTCCAACCTTTTCATGTTCCCTCACTAGGTCCAGAATGATTGCCAAACCCAACTGTTCTTCAGCGGATTCCTCAGCATCAAGATGCATCCAAGATCTGCTGTGCAACAGCAGTGTTGTGTTGAACCTCACTGAGGTGGAAATGGAAGAGTTTTGCCTCAACCAAGACGAGTATCTGGAGAAATATCTGGGGCCTAGACGTTCCCCAGTGTTTCTGCCTGTGTGCATCACCTACCTGCTCATCTTCTTGGTGGGAGCGGTTGGAAACATTCTTACGTGCATCGTTATTGCTCGTAACAAGGTCATGAGGACGCCCACCAATTTCTACCTGTTCAGTCTGGCAGTTTCAGACCTGCTGGTGCTTCTTCTGGGAATGCCTTTGGAGCTCTACGAAATGTGGAGTAACTATCCATTTCTTTTTGGCAAAGGTGGCTGCTACTTTAAGACCTTCCTCTTTGAGACGGTTTGCTTCGCCTCCATCCTGAATGTAACATCGCTGAGCGTGGAGCGCTATATAGCTGTGGTCCATCCGCTCAGGGCCAAATACGTAGTGACGCGCACCCATGCCAAGCGGGTCATCTTGAGTGTGTGGAGCGTGTCTGTTTTGTGCGCCATTCCCAACACCAGCCTCCATGGTATCTTCACCCTCTCTCTTCCCAAAGGGAAAGGAGTTGGTGCAATGTCCACCTCTGCCACCTGCATGCTGGTCAAGCCACGCTGGATGTACAACCTGATCATCCAAATCACCACTCTGCTGTTTTTCCTCCTGCCCATGTTGACCATCAGCGTGCTGTATTTGCTCATCGGCATGCAGCTAAAACGCGAAAAGATGTTGCAGGCCCTGGAGGCAAAAACCAGTCTGGGACAAGACAGCTCCTCTAATGTGCGCAGTCAGCAGCAGAAAACACGTCGCCAGCAGGTCACTAAAATGTTGTGTAAGTAGGCCAGCTGGCCAATAACTGAATTCTCATGTATAACAGTGCCTTGGCTGTTTTAGATCATATTACACTGCAAGCGTATTCTTAACTTATGTGACCTGCTCCACCCCTTCGAGTCATTTTGAAACACATCTTGAGTTTTATGCACTGAATAGACTGCAATCTCTGCATTCTAATGATATAATTATTAGGTTTATACTTCAAACTATTGTTGACATACAGGAAGGTTGTCATAAAAAAAAAACAGATTTTAACAATTTATTCTAACACATTAAATAATTATGTAAAAATATAATATAGGATAGAATAATATAATTTTTAATATAGTGCATATTTACAATGTGTTATTATCACTGTGTGTAGTCTTTTTTTCTAGCTAACTAAAGAGCAATTATTAATATAAATTATAAATTATAAAAAAGCAATAGGCATTGAATTAATTTTCTAAAGGTAATGTAATGTAAGGTTTTTCACAGACTGTTTTAATAAAGTTATCCCGCAGCTGAAACACTCACTGGGCGATTACACAAGAGATTTCAGTAATTTGCACTGTATTTGCAAGTATTTTTCACATTTTCAAAATAAATGTTCAAAAACATGTGTATGAGATGGTTTGAATTCTATAGTGCCCCTAAAAGGACATGGTGATGGAAAAAAAATTGGGGCGAAAAAAAATTGATTTTAGGTAGGTTAATGAACAAAGACAGTGAACTGTAAACAGTTTTTGTCTTACAGTTTATATTAGGCACAGAAAAGCAGATGAGCCCAGAATGGAATGCACCCTCTAGAGAAAACATTATTAAAAAGCTTTGTTGTGAATAGTGTATATTTTTAATAAAATATAAAATGTGGGCTTTTTATCAGTTTTTTATACTGAGCCTTGTTAAGCGCACTTTTCTATGGGAGAGAAAATGCTTATCGTGTAATTCAGCTCAAACTTTGGGATTGCATGTGCACAGTGCATATTTTTAATACATATATAATATAGCTTATACTACGGGGCAGTTGAATGCTTGAATCTGATTGGCTGACAAACGTTCTGAGGTGTGCAATTATTTTCAGGGAAACGCACTGCGAACGTAGATCCAAGCAGCTCTCTTGACCGCATTACAGTTCCATATCACTTCGCATAGTTAACTGTAATAAGGGAAATTAGCATACAGTACCTATACAGCACACAGGACTCCGCTTTGCATCATGGCCGCATCACCACTTCGGGTGTGCATTATTTTTCTAATAATTCAACGGGCCGTCGTCAAATATTCCTTACATATTTGGTCTTTTTATCATCTTCTTTAAGCCGCGTTAAGCATTTTATGAACAACTGCAAGCTGTATAATAAACAGGAAGTGTTTGTCTGAACTCAACTGGTTTTGCGAGAGAACTAAAAAATATCTTTGCGAGGGAACGCAAAGTTTCATGAGGGAACGCAAAACATTTGTGAAAGAATTGCGTAACATTTGAAAAAAAAAAATTCCTCCCACCCTTGTTTTTTTTTCCACCACCATGTCCCTTCAGGGTCTCCGTAATTGTGAACTGTGTGTACATATGAACCACTGCTAGCTGTAAAGTAACAGGAAGTGTTTGTCCGAACTCAACTGGTTTTGCGAAAGAATACAAAAATTTTGCGAAGGAATGCAAATATCTTTGCGAGAAAATGCAAAAGTTTTGTTAGGGAATGCAAAAAAAAAAAAAAATATATATATATATATATATATATATATATTTTTTTTTTTTTTTTTAAAGTTATTTTTTTTTTTCATCACAATGTCATTTTAGTTTATGGTTTGATTTTGATTTGTTATTTTAATTAAACATAAAATAGTCACAATGTGATGTGTTTTTGATGTTCACTTACCTGTTTATTTTGCACTAAAACTAGTGGAAGGAATAGATTATCAGAGATTATATAACAAGAAGAAATTATTAGCTGAACTGAGGCAGCTCTGTCACACCACATTAAAAAGTGTCAAAAGACATTTACTCTTTGAATTATGTAATATAATTGGCATAATTAGATTTATTTTGTTTTACTTACATTTGAGTTTCTCCACAAGCGGCTGGACTTAAGTGATAGAGCAGGTCTTAAAAAAGTCATAAAGTTCATTCAAAAATGAGAATCGTCATCATTCACTCTACCCTCTTTGCTTTGAACATTATAAATATACAAAAAAAGGTTTAAAAAACTCTCTTAGCTGCTGTTTTTGATACGATCAAAGTATATAGGGGCTGACAAACTCAAAGCATACATAAAACATAGGCCAGCTTTATAGCCTATATAAAACCTCAAATGTTTTGTGTACTGAATAAAAAAAATGTTCCAAAGCTATTAGATTTAAATCGTTAAAAAAAGGGGGTGGGGGTAGTATGGTAAGATTTTATTTGAGATACAATTTGGTTTGGGAAAATATATGAAAAATAATCACCTTCAAGAACTCTTAGTCATATACAATTTGGCTGTTATTAACATTAAAGTGAAAATTTATATTTGTACATTTCCAAGTAATCAGTGACAAGGCAAAACATATACATTTCTGAGGCTTTACACAGTGAAATGCAGAATAATATTCAATAGGGTAATGTTAAGAAAGCATGCTAGAAAAAATTAAATAACAGGACGTTTGAAGTTATTTTGGGTTAAACTGAATTTAAGACCAAAGTTTATATGTAACAGTATTTTCTCTTCAGTTGTACTAGTGGTCATGTTTGGCATCTGTTGGGCTCCGTTCCACACCGATCGACTCATGTGGAGTTTCATGGACCAGAAGAGCAGTGAGCACATGAAGATTTTCCAGGTCTATGAATACGTCCATGTCATCTCTGGGGTCTTCTTCTATCTGAGCTCAGCCATTAACCCGATTCTCTACAATCTCATGTCCACCCGCTTCAGGGAGATGTTTAAAGAGGTTATGTGTCGCCACAAATGGCATCCTGTCCAAAGGAAACGCTCTCTGAGCATGACGAGGGTTACTGTACGAAGCACCTTGAGTGATGTCCCACCCTGCAACTGCACTGTAACTATTGAAGGAGAAGATTATGATATGGATGAATCCCAGGAAAATAAGACCAGCTTCTAAGAAATGAACTCGTCATTCACTGTATTTTATGGTCAGTGCTTGAAATTAACTCTGCAGCTTTAGAAAAAAGATCCATAAATCCAAAACCATACATTTAAACTTAAACTTAAATGATAATTGTATACAAACACTTGGGTAAAATACATGGTTTGGTAATTCTCTGTGATAAAGAATCTGTGATGCTCCCATTTATTCCCAACGATAACTCTTTCTCTGTTGGTTTATCAGCATATTTTCCAATGAGTGCATGACAAGTGATGCAGATCGGCTTGTTTTTAAAACCAGTCAGGTTCTTGCACTGACTGCCAGTATCTACTAAAATTAATTTCAAGATATCATTCTTCGCTTTCAGCTGTCAAAGCCTGAGCCCCAAATTATATTCAATCTTGTATTACATAAAAAAAAAAAAAATAGATAAAAAAAAATGTAATTCTCAAATTGGTGCCATGACACTACAACTGTTTACATTAAATCCTGCATTACCAAATACTGTTTAAAAATATAGTTAACAAATTAAATATGAATATAGCTTAATTTTAAGCAATATATTATTATATGAGCTCCAATGTTGTAGCCTATTCCTGATTAAAGGCAGTGATTGCATGTTATAAAATGGTTTATTAAGCAAAAAGTTCATATTAAGCCATTTGTGTTGACAGCTACTGTACCTTATCTTCTATGACAGTGCAAATAGTTCCAAACAATGCAGTACTAGAACTGCTGTGCCGTTACTGAAAGAATATGTGTTTTTGCACAACGTGATGAGTGAATAATTCAATGAATCATTCATAAATACAAAGTTCTGTCATGAAACTCTAGATGGTGCAGGCCGATAGGTTGTAACTCAATCTGATATAATCACATCATGATTCACACGGAGCAGCTAACTGGATTCTTTCGCATCAGTAGCCAATGAGCTTACTCCTCAACATTCAAACACTTGGCCATTTCTTGCTGTAGCAGTTGCAGCATGCTTCAGAAAACCTCCACCTCCCCAGCTCCACCTGTATAGATCTGCTATAGGGTGATTTCATGTGTTATACATGGGGGTTATTTCATACATGTTATATGTGCAGCAGCAGTATTTCTTACATGCTCACAGCAGCATATTGTGGATGTATTGGCAGTAGCAAGTCTCAGAACTTACTCTGCAGAAGTGGAGCAGATCTATTCCGCCAAGACAAAACACGTTAACACTGCCATGTGCATTACCATGCTAAACTCTCCAAGCGTTGTCATGACAGAAATACACTTATTTTGGTCCTAGAATGAATTAGCGCTTTGGAAGAATGAATTAATAACTCATTTAAAAGACAGCCATTTGCCGCCACTTACTGGTGTACGATGTGACCTGCAGAAAGAGTCATTGAAAATCCCCATAACTAATACAGTCAGACACATCATGGGGCGGTTTCCCAGAGATTAAGCCTAGTCCTGGACTAAAATGGCCCTTTAAACCAGATTAACAGAAATCTGCTTTCTCTGTCATGGTTTTAAATAGTCTCAGACTTTTTGAGGGACTACATTTAGACTACCGAACAGGAGGTAGGTTTAACTTCAGATTAACGTGTGTTTCGAGTCCTTATATATCAAAATTATTGGTACCCTTTGTAGATATGAACAGAAGAAGACTGTGATAATTTAGTTTTTCTCTCTAATACTCATTGGCCACAATTAATGGCACCCTTTTATTCAATACTTTTTGAAATACTTTTTGCCAATTTTCAGCTATGAGTCTGTCCTATAATTCCTCATGAGTTTGGAGAACACCTGACAAGAGATCAGAGAGCATTCCTTCATCCAGAATCTCTCCAGACCCTTCAGATTCCCAGCTCCATGATGGTACTCTCTTCAGTATTCAATAGGGTTCAGGTCAGGGAACTGGGACGGCCATGACAGAACCTTCGTTTTGTGCTCTGTGACCCATTTTTTTGTGTTGATTCTGATGGTCCTTTTGCATCATTGTTCTGTTTGAAGATCCAACCACGGCTATTTTCTGCAATTCTCCAGCTGTGATCCTTGGAGAGTTTTTGGCCACTCAAGCTATCCTCCTCACGTTGCATTAAGACAATATAGACACATACAATATACTGTAGGCAGATTTGTAATATTTCTTGTTGATTGGAACTCCTTAATTGATGGAAATGTTCAATGCTTTAGCTCTTTTTCTTTTTTTTCTTTTTGTGTGAATTTTTTTTTGCTATTTTCTTGACTTCATATTTTGCGAAACTCAACGATCTGCCAATTGCAGGCTTTTTTCCGCTGCTATTGTTTTCATTGGATTTGCTTCTCAGTTCCATACAAATTGTATGCTTTTCTTGGTTCATTCCATGTTTTATAGCCAACCTCTGTTGTGCTAATTCAGATTAGCACAGTTGGTTTTAAATTAATCAAGTTTATTCAGCGCTCCATAGTCCAGGAGTTAGTAATCTGTACTTAATCTGTGTTTCAGAAAGTCATTTTTTTAAACCATGATTAACTATTCTAGATTAGGCCTACTCCTGGCCTAATTTAAACCCTGTCCGAATTAAATTATTCATTTAGAGTACTTTCTGTGCAGCTGCATGACCTAAAATATGACATTTGGCATTAGATACAGAGAACAATTTACATTTTCTTACAGGCTTACAGAAAGAGGAATAAGACAGAAGGGCCTATACTGCAGACATGAACAATGCACACCTAACATTAAGAAAATGTTGATGCAAAGCACAGATCCTTCCATATGGAAACATCTGCCACTGTTTTAATATGTTTTGTGAGTCAAAACTGTCAAAAGTGGCCCTGTTTACTTTCTTTAAGCACATTCCTGATCTTATTGTCCATGATTTAACAGTGCACATTATTGCCAAGAATGAAAATGTTTCCTTTAAAATCACAACCAGCCATATAGAGATCATTTACATGATCCATTTCAAGTCAGGGTACAGTATAAAAATAATTAAACAATTATAGGTTTACAAGGAAAATTCATAGACAATATACCAGAAATGCTTAATTTTATGATGAAATGTTTTATTTTTAATGTCTGTTGTCCAATAGTGTATGATATTTCTGACTGTGAAACTGAACTGAAATGACATCCAGCTATCTCTTCTTGTGACAAGCTTTGTAAATAAAATATATTGCTCTGCAAACCACAGTTTGCTGATATCTGCAGTAACACAAACACATCCATAATAACATAAATGTGCTGGCAGCTTCCTTCTTTATGAAATGTATAAAGATGGCCTGGATAATGACACAGTTTACTAAGGTAAGGTAAACAGAGTCTGGAAAGACAGATATATGTTATTTTATCCCTGAGAATTTTATTGAAGAGATGCTAAAAGCCACAAAGAAATATCCTGTACTCCTACATGAGAAATAATTGTGCTTCAGAAGGTTTATTCACAATTCTGGGTCCCTTTAATCTTAGCGCATAATCTCTGATCAAAGCCTTTGAT
Source organism: Cyprinus carpio (assembly GCF_018340385.1). NCBI lineage: Eukaryota > Metazoa > Chordata > Actinopteri > Cypriniformes > Cyprinidae > Cyprinus > Cyprinus carpio. Next base: position 33,983,986 of record NC_056618.1, read on the forward strand.
GCAATTTTTATTAACAATATATTGTTTCCCATCATAGATAAAATCTTTATTTATGGAGGGTATGAGGGGCAAACAAATCAGTTACCATGGTAAGATATCTTACATCATCTCAGCATGACAAATCATTTTGTTATCCACACATTAATAAATGGGTGGCCAGGATTTGTGTTCCCTGAATGTATGACCCTCTCTTACAACTGTATCACACTCAAGACTGTCCTAATAGGTCTAGCCTTCAAAAGTAAACTTTGTGTGTCAACACATCAGCCAGCAAAATAGTTCTTTATTATTATTTTTTTTATATATATATATTTATATTTTATTTTTTATATATTTCTTTTGGCTAGGTTTTTTTTTCTCTTTCTTTCTTTCTTTATTGGGTGCCTCCCTTTTCTCATTTTAATTCTAGTTATTTTTTACTGGCTTTGACAGGCCCTGCATCCTAAAATAAATAGATAAATAAATGTAATAAAACTTTAATAAAAAAAAATATAATTTTATTTAATTTTATTTATGGCTGCTTCTCTTTTTAATTTTTTTGCTTCTAGTGAAGACTTACTGGCTTTGACAATTAATAACAGCCCTACATCTTTAAAAAATAATAATATAATAAATAATAATAATAATAATAATAATAATAATGGCTTAATACTACCTAATTTGAGGTTGCTGAATGAAAAAAAAAAATATGAATAAAAACATGTATATATATATATATATATATATATATATATATATATATATATATATATATATATATATATATATATATTTATTTATTTATTTATTTATTTTTTAATAAAAATTAGCATTTTTCAAATCAGCTTTAATGCACTTGTCAAAATAACAAAAAGCATCAAATCTCAAAGTTTTGGTTTTATGGACAGAAATAAGTTATAGGCAAATAAGCAAAGGAAGTGGAAATCAGGACTAGGCATAAAATATGAATTTCTGCAAAATCATTCATACATGTGAAAATGGGCTGAGAATTGAACAAATAGTTGTAATTTGGCTAAGAATAAGACAGAAATCCTTTTTTCTGCAGATTAAATGATAATACAAGGCTTCTTCACTTAAAGATAGTTGTCGAAAGCAAAAATGCTAAGAGCAAATCATATATTGTGAGAAAGTCGTGCTTGAGCAAAATCAGCATCCCAAAATTAATTAACTATTCAAAATGTTCAATATTTAAAACAATTAAGAATCCTTCATTTAAACCATTTAAACCTTCCTTTAACAAGGATCCATTTGCAGGAACACTTTGAAGTATTCAGGAGTAGCATTGACTTTGAGCATGTTTAGCACTTAAGTGCAGTTTTCAGTGTCCTCTCTTGGTGTTTATGGTTAGTTTGTGACAGTATGATCTGTTTTCATCTGTGGTTGATATTTTCACACTCGTAGGCTTTCTACGCTAGTCCATCACTGTCAGTCCAGCGATCACACTGACCACTACTCAGCAACACAGACAGCTGCAAGACAAAAGGCCAGTGACTGATGGCCAGGGAAAAGGACAGCAGTCTCACCACACAATTACATCTCGTCAACAGTGACCGAAATTCAGACACGACAGACCGATTTTAAGAGTACGCTGAGGAAAAGATGCTAATCCCCACTGAAAAGAGTTGTCGCTGATTTTAATAATGAAACAATAATTGTCCTTGCAGGGTCAAAGGTCATTTAGAAAGCTTCTGCAGTATGGTGAGAAAGTCAAATGTTTTTAAAGACGGGTGAAAGGTGATAAATTGGCTCTTGTAAGTCACACAAACAATCAGTAGGGGGCCCCCTTACACATTTAACCATTATAATATCGTCATTTTAATTAATGCGACATGTATATCCATGCAAGTGCATGTTAGATCTATTATAATATGTAATAGATGATAATATGTGACCATGAAGCACAAAAGCAATCAAGCAATTGTAGCAATAGCCATTGTATGGGTCAAAATTATCGATTTTTCTTTTACGCCTAAAAATCATTAGGACATTAAGTAAAGATCATGTTCCATGAAGATATTTTGTATATTTCCTACTGTAAATATATCAAAACTTCAGTTTTGATTAGTAATGTGCATTGCTAAGAACTTCATTAGGACAATTTAAAGGCGATTTTCTCAATATTTTGATTTTTTTGCTCTCTCAGATTCCAGATTTTCAAATGGTTGTATCTCAGCCAAATATTGTACGATCCTAACAAACCATACATCAATGGAAAGCTTGTTTGTTTACACTTATTTATATTAAAATTGACACATATGACTGGTTTTGTGATCCAGGGTCACATATAATTTATATTAAATAACATGATTCTAATTTTTAGAAGTTGTATTAATAATATAACAAAACAATATCACAGTCAATCATATCAAATTAATATGTGTGAAAAGTGAAAGAATTATATTTAAAATGCTTGACCAACTAATACAGAATAATAGTGAAAAAAAAGATGTGTTTTATATAAATATTTATTAAGATGAAAATAACAACTTTGACTACAGACGGCAATGTACAGTAGGAACAATCATGCAGCGAGGTATTCAGACAAACAAACATGGATGTGATCGATACTAAAAAATAGTGATGGTATTAAATATCACATCTCCTGTGTGTCCGTCTTCATATTTAAATGATATTTAAATATAATCCATTTTAATATGTAATGTGCAATAAAAAAAATCCAAGGTGAGTCATATAACTAACAACATTTTTTTTTTTGGTGTTGGTGGCTCAAGATTTTGACAGATCTGCAAGTACAGTACAAACAGCTCTGGGTATCAGATGCCCTGCAATATTGATTTCACATCCTGAGTCAGACTGTATCTTACTCTATGTGGGTGTTCTAGAAAGATCAGTAGAAACCTCAGTTACATGACAAACAACACAGAGGTCACAGCTAGACATCTGAGGACACGTCTCGCACGTGAAAATGTCTGTGGTCATGGGTCTACTGCACGAGCGCTAGGGCTCTGTCTGAAACCATCCTGATTTCACAATTCATTCATTTTCCTAAGAAGTACTGCGCTTACTTGACTCCTTCTCCACGCTGCTCTCCAACCACCACCTGCACGATGAGCTTGTATCTGTCAAAGCCCTCGTCTGAAAATACATCAACCTGCTGTCACTCAAGTATCAAACCGAACCAAAACCATACGTATTTGTTTTACTAGTGGGTGCAGGACACTATAGTGAGGACAGCAAAATAAAGTGACCTGTGACTTCATACTGTACATTGGACTACCAGTAAAATTGAAAAACAGATTTGGGACCAAGAATTATTCAGACACTTTGACCTGACCATGTTTTGCTTAAGTGTTTTTTCTCAAATTGCTAATGTGACCTTTTTACACCACAGATCTAATCTAATTGTGTGCTTAAATTGAACAGCTGACAGCTATTCAACCAAATTCATTTGTGAGACAGTCTAACAGAAGGATGGCCCGAACCAGTGAAATATCAACAGATTTGAGAGGAAAGGTAGTCAAATTCTACAAGGAATGCATTTAAATTAGAAATACAGAAAAAAGATTAGATATGCCTAGAGGAACAGTCTTTTCCATCGTGAAGAAATTTAGAGAGTGAACTGAGAACTGAAGAACCTGCTGCAGCGAGTCTGGGAAAACATTGAAGTTCAGGTTTGCATGAACCTGGCTGACAGCATGCCCAGGAGACTACAGGCTGTGATTGAGGCTAGAGCCCCAATCACACCAAGAATGATAACTATAACGATAACGATATAACGATAACGCACATGCTCGTCTGTCGCTTTAAATTCTCAAGCATGTTATAGCAGGATGGATTCTGATTGGGTGTTAATGTTTGTATCGTTCATCAGCTGAAAAAAAAAATAGTTTTGAAAGTGATTTCAATGATATGGTTTCTCTGTGGCTTTATTGTTATAGCTCTGGTGTGGACTCTGCTGTTGTTTAATATTTAGAACTATATCTTTATTGTTATCTTTATTGTTATCGTGCTTGGTGTGAACGGGCCTTAAGGTTGGCCCAACAAAGTACTGATAGTTGTGTAAATATTGTCATACTAACAGTTGTCTGAATAATTTTTGGTTGATTGTAATCCATTACATACCTTTCTATCAAAGTTTATCTGACATTATCAAGATGAGTTTGTTTTGACACAGTTTAACTCTGAGTTCTTCTCATATTGTATCACCATTTTCTAAACTATAGCAAATAAACTGTGATAATGTGAGAATCGTCGAAGGTGTCTGAATAAATTTTAGGTTAACTGTATACACTGTAGGGTGTTAAACAAAATCATGCTGATTGAACTTATCAAACCATTTCCTGGCTATTTAAAGGGATACTCCATCCCAAAATGAAAATTTTGTCATTAATCACTTACCCTCATGTCGTTCCAAACCCGTAGAAGCTTCGTTCATCTTCAGAACACAAATTAAGATATTTTGGATGAAAACCGGTAGGCTTGTGACTGTCCCATAGACTGCCAAATAAATAACAGTGTCAAGGTCCAGGAAAGTATGAAAAGCATCGTCAGAATAGTCCATCTGCCATCAGTGATTCAACTGTAACGTTATGAAGCGACGACAAAACTTTTTCTACACAAAGAAAAAACAGAAATAATGACTTTATTCAACAGTTCCTCTCCTCTGTGTCTCTCCAAATGCGCAGCGCCATTTTGACAAATCTGACTAGTACACAGATGGCGTATGCTCTTCTGTGTCAGCCGAGCTGCGGCGATGCACTGTTTTATTTCAAACCAAAGTGTAAATACACATTTTAAAAAATGTATGTGGCGCGGCTGATACAGAAGAACGTACGCCACCTGTGTACTAGTCAGAATTGTCAAAATGGCGCTCCGCAGATTTGGAGAGACACAGAGGAGAGGAACTGTTGAATAAATTCATTATTTTTAGTTTTTTCTTTGTGTACAAAAAGTATTCTCGTCGTTTCATAACTTTATGGTTGAATCACTGATGACAGATGGACTATTCTGACGATGCTTTTCATACTTTTCTGGACCTTGACAGTTACTGTTATTTATTTGGCAGTCTATGGGACAGTCACAAGCCTCCCGGTTTTCATCCAAAATATCTTAAATTGTGTTCCTAAGATGAACGAAGCTTTAACGGGTTTGGAACAACATAGGGTGACCATATGCGCCGTTCATACGGGACACATCCCGGCCAGGATTTTAATATTGCCTAAAATATCCAGGTTTTGGCTGTTTGCAGGTCGATCGTTGTGCGAAATTCATGAGAGCTAGAGAGCAGAGCAGACGGCTCCTTATGCTTTCTGATCGCTTTCGCACCTACTTTGCTGTCTTTTTTTGTTTGTTTTTTTTTTAGCAGCGACGCTTCAAGTCAAACGAACGAACGAACACGTGTGCATATTTGCATCGCTTTGATTGTTTCCTGTAGATCTCACCTTCTCACGTGCAGCCCCACGATTGGTCGATAATGTATAATACCTGCATGTAATTGGTCAAACTGCTTTGGATGTTTTAGGCAATATTAAAATCCTGGCCGGGACGTGTCCCGTATGAACGGCGCATATGGTCACCCTAGAACAACATGAGGGTAAGTGATTAATGACAAAATTTTCATTTTGGGATGGAGTATCCCTTTAAATTCTCATAACTGCTAACACTTGCAAAACTCTGCATTTGTATCTAAAATATTTTTATATATAAAGTATTCATGAAGTCTACACGTTTGTCCTCCAAATGTATTCCAAATTTCACCATGTCTGAAGTAACAGAGATGTAATATAGACATAGATTGATCGACAGCTGTTTCCTACCCGAGTAAACAACGTTTTACCCCAAACTAGTCATGAACTAATGAAGTAAAGTTGGATTTCCTCTAGTAAGTTAATCAGAAACAGTCAGCTGCTCTCACCTCGCAGCTTGTTTTTAATCGAGTCCGCTACAGATCTGGATCATGTGGGAACCTCCTCAGGATTGTACAGCTGCTCCCTCAGGATTTCTCTGATGCACTCTTTCGCCGCTCCTGCCTTGAACCTACAGGGGAAAATGAACGCGAACGGTACTTATTTAAAGTTCAGCAGATGTAACGTTAAATGCAGTTTAGAAACGCTCAAATCCAGTTCAATGCGTGCAACGGTACTTTCGCTTTACTGCTTTACCGTGGTTGTCATAACAACTCGGTTTCATCCGGGGAACGGTCTAACCTCGTGGCGTCATAAGCAACGGCTGCGTTCGTTTCAAACGGTTTCAAATCACGAGGAGCGGATTTAAACGTTAACAAACACTGGCTTTAGGGTGATATAGGCCCAAATGAAGGTACATTTGATCTGAAAAGTTCAACTGTGCTCTTGGAGCAAGGGAGTTTTTCATAACTGATAGGTTTGGGTAGGTTTTATTCTGTTTGAAGATGTTTTAAACGTTATGATTTCATGCTGTAACGTCAAGTCTGTTTTGTGGCAATTTCCACATACACACATCTGCTTTAAACACTGCTTTAAACGCTTCCTCTGTGGGGTTGTGAAACTCGAGGTGGTCTCTCGGTGGTCTCGTGGTGAGATTGTGTGAGCATGTGAAATGATTTGACAAAAAAAAAACATGTGGGATCCACAGTCACATCACAAATATGCTACAAAGACCACCTTGTTAAAAACATAGAGTTTATTCTAAAAATTACATCCTTTTAGATTTGGTTATTTCTATTTATTTATCTGGAATTGCTACTAATATCTACCAATTTGGTTTCTAGAGATGTGAAAGTGAACAGAAGGAAAAGAAAACTGCTTCTACAAGTGTAATGGCATTCAGTTCCTGTCTGTACGTTACCTCCCCCTGAAAGACGTAGGTTTTCTCCTAAACAGCATGCTGGTGCAGAGCATAAATCAGCAGAAACGGGAAGACGTCCGCATCTCCGTCACTTTCTCCGTTCCTTCTGCAGCATGAAGTGTGACCTCGAGAAGAAACTCTTACTTTTTTCATTCGTGCTGTACTTGATTCTTAACGGTGAGTAAAAGAGGTCACGGTCGTTTTTTGGGGGTTTTGTCTTTCCTCTCTGTTGAGTTCTTGTTCCTGGCTGTTGATTTGTTATGGTATTTTCACTTCAACTTTGAGAAATGTTTCCAGATTGAGGGAGGATATTACAAATCTGAACGCTTTTGTGCACTCGAGTTGGGGCAAACGCTTACAAAAGAATGGATTTTATTGCATCACATATCAATTTTTTCATTTTGAACCATAAATCTGATGAATAATTGCGCCTTTACACTTTTAAGTGCCACTTTTATTGAAAAAACAGACAATTAAAGTACCAAAAAATTTCCTTTGACTCACGGAAAATGTGAGCGAGATCTGCAAAACAACAGCCCTGTCTTCCTCTGAAGAGTTTCAAACCTGTATCATGCCATCAATGAGATGACCGCGAGTAGGTTTATCTAACGCTAAAAAGAAACATCATGACACACACTGTGTGAGATTGCAGTTTTCATGACGTTTTCAAAGGTTGAAATCTTGGCTACCAAAAAAAAAGCTGTTGATTCATTTGCAAAAAGTAAAAAAAAGACGAGTTCATTGCCATCAAACTGTCTATTATAAGCTTTCTGTTGAAGTGACCAAGTGTGGTTTTTGTTTCAGTGGAGTCGGCGCATGAAGTCAATGGTACATCGGAAGGAAACATCACTGTCAAATTTACTTTACAAGACCCTGTTGTCAACAAAATCACTGATAAACCTAGTCTGTACAAAGATGGGGGAAAGATAGGAAGTTGCAGACAAGACAGCCCTTGTAAAGAAAAGTTTGCATTCATTGAAATGGAAAACAGGACTGTCACACTACACATCACAAATCTCACACTGGAAGATGAAGGAACATATTATGTTGTAGTGTATTCTGATGGTGCTAACCCTCTTATTGAGAGCAATAGAATTGATATTAAAGTCATATTAGGCAATACAACAACAGGTACGTATATATTATGTGCTGTTGCTATTGTAATTGTTGGTTTGCATTTTTACATGCGTAAAATTTATGTTTTAGCTATAGTAATATTAATACGATTAAACAAGTGTTGCATACCATTTTAAAAACCAAGTGATTTTTTCTTTTAGAAACTACACCCACAGCTGTGCATGAAAATGTAGGGACTAATTCACCTAAACTGGAGCTATTGGAACAAAATCCATTCTTCATTTTCTTCAGCGCATCAGTCTTAATATTTATATGTCTTCTTGTGGGCATATTGTGGTGGCTTTTTAGGACCTATCCAAGAAAACCAGGTAATGTAGTATTTCTGCATTGTTTTGAATCAAACTCCGTATATTTTATTCTATGAAACAGCTGATTTTACAGTTTAATAGGGTGATCTTACTTATGGTTTTTTTATTTTTATTTTGTACATTAAATACATAATGTGGTATTGAATTATATTGTGCCATCTTAGCTAAATTCAGAACTTTTATCATTATACACTGCTGTTCAAAAGTTTGGGATCAGTGAGATGTTTTTAGAAAGAAATCAATACTTCTATTCAGCAAGGATGCATTCAGTTGATCACAATTTACAGTGAAGACATTAATAATGTTACACAAGATTTCTATTCCGAATAAATTCTGCTCTTTTAAACCAATTTTAAACCTGGGTCCAGAAAAAAAAATCCATAATGGTAAAATACAAAGCCGCAAAAACGAATAATTAAAATGTTTTATGAGCAGCATATTATAGTGATTTCTGAAGGATCATGCGACACTGAAGACTTGTGTAATAATGCTAAAAATTCAGCTTTGGTCACAGGAATAAATTACATCTTAAAATGTATTCAAATAGAAAGCAGTTATTTTAAATTGCAATAATATTTCCCAACATTACTGTATTTTTGATCAAATAAATGCAGCTTCGATGAACAGAAGAGACTTGTTTCAAAAATCTCTAAACTTCTGAATGGTAGTATATAATCATGCTTTCAGAAAAGTAACAGGGTTGAAGATTTACAGATTGATATTTATGAGTGCTCAAAATTGTTAAACTAGATATTTTTTAGATTTCTACAAATGTCCACTTTTTAATTTCCAGTAGCTTTCAAAACCACAGTAACGGGGTTGACATTTAGCGATCGTTCGTCACCGTAAAAAATTAAATTAAATTATTTATGGAATAATTCATTGCTTTTAAAAGGGAAAATAAATATGGTATAAGACACATTGGATACACAGTATTTAAAAAACAAACACATTATGTTACAAATAAAATCTAATATAGAGGGGGAAATAAAGTCAAAATGTCTGAAAATGAAATTTAAAAAACATAAATATTAAATTAAAATAAGTTTATGTGCAGATTCACTAAAATAGCAAGAAGTCCCCCACACATCTTCATGAATTAATGTGTTAAAACTGTATGCTGATTGTAACTGTACGGCTTCTCAGATGCAGAAAACCCACCAGTTCACAGCAACAGATCAACGCAACCGGTACGTGATGGCCTCTTTATTACATTAATTAAACTTATTACATTTCAGCTTTGTTTTCTTCACGTTTTGTATGTTACATCCTGGAATGTTAGCAGGGGCAGTGTGGGACATCCGGTGCTGTGTTTGTCAGCTGTGTGGAGTATGGAGAGTTAGACTTTCAAAATAGATCTGAAAGAGATGACAGAGTAAAACCTGCCGAGGCGACATCAAAGGCCCAGGACGGAGTGGAATATGCTGCCATCATTTTCCCTCAGCAAAAACAGCCACCGCGCGGGCGGATGAAAAATAAACAGCAAGTACCTGCTATTAAGTGATAGTCATAAAACTCATAAAACCATATCATGTATTGTCCACTAAAGTTAGTCTGTTTTACTGTTTGCTCATGTAAACCTAATATATACTATTTGGGAGTTTTATGGAGAATGAGTAGAAATCTTAAGACTTGTTATGATTTTTGATAATAATCACATGATCACAATCTGCCACATACTGTAAGTCATCTTCTCACTGTTAACAAGTTCATCCTGATACTGTAAATGTGCCACAGAGTTTAACACTGAGTCATAGTGAGGTGCTAACCACAGAAGCCCCCATAAAGAAACCCTGAGGTACTTGAATATATATTTGTACAGTATTACACAACCCAGGCTCATTGGAATGAACGTGCCTTGTCTGCAAAATGATAGCATGTTGGTTTGTTTCACATTTCGCAACACTTTCCAAGTGAAATGTCCAGTGAGTGGTCCTAAAAGGACGTTCAATTCAATCTAAAACAGATTAACGTGAATTTGGCAACGTTTTATTGAGTTGGTTATTGTTTGTATATCACGGCAGTCTGGTGGGTGGCGCTAAAAGGTCAAAGCTCTACAGCATTTGCAGTGCTGGGTAGATTATTAACTGATTACAAATTAATCAGAAAAAAAAAATTGTAGTTATAACTACAGTAACATAATCCATTACATTACACATTTTAGGTAATATAGGGCCAGATTTATTAAACTGGGCAAATTAGCGTGAGAACGTAATCCAATTAAAAGGCAAAGATGGGAGTGGAAAGTTCTGCAGGTGATTTATTCATAATGCTCGTAATAAAGAACACAGACCACTATATACTTAGTTAATCATGTTGCGTGATTCATTTAAATACTCTCCTCTCATAAATTTTGCACCTGAAAGGTAAACTCCTACAAATGCATATTCCCATAAGGTCAGTCACAAAAATGACTGTGTCCACACCTTTTCAGTGCTAATTTTTCCGCTATACCTAACAATAGTATTAATTAAAGCAAATATGAGGTAAACATGCATTTGCTGAAGCAAGCGTGCTATTTCATGTTGCCACAGGACAAGTGGCGCACAAGTGCAGTGCTGTACCGGGTGCGCTATTGAGCAAATTTACTATGTGACATACACCATACATATGGAGCTAATTGCAGTATGTGATGCAAATGCAACACAAATTACAATTCATGCACTATGGTAGAAGTGTTTTGAGGTCATAGTATCACCAGTAAAACTGCATGAAAAATCTGTAATCTGACCCTTTAATCATAATTTGTATGGAAAGGAAATGAAAGTTGTTGGTGTTTTGCTGACATTAGTGTTCATTGCGACTGGAAACTGCAGCGAGGTGTATGCATAGGTACATTTGTGGAGTTTTGCAAAAAATATAGAGGCACGTTTTTTCCAATAAGCCCATGTTGCAACCACAAGCATATTATTTCTCGTATTTGCTCCATCTGTGGTATACATAAGAATAATACCTCCAACTGTGGGGCTTATGAGGAGAGGTTTATGTGCTATTACATTTAAAAAAAATAAGACTTATGATTTGATAAAACTGGCCAAAAAAATACCCAGGATTTGCATTCGTTGAGGGACCGTTGAGGGAGTCATTTCCAGACCAGAGACTTGAGAGTGTGGCGGCGAGTTTTGCATTCACAGACACCACTCACGTTTTCTTCAGAAAATGTTGAGATAAGTTTTGATTTTGTCGTTCTCTTGGTATCATTTCCTTATGCGCTACTAAAATGCTTCTGTGTATCCTAACACTATTTATCTTAAAATGTAAGTCAGCTATGTAAATTGTATATGCTGATTATTGCACTTTGTGTGTAAATATTGTACTTGAATGAGTTCTGTACTACATATGAATGTATAGCCAAGAAGGAGTCTCAATTTTTTTTTTTAAATATTAACAAAGTTTAAAAAAAAAATATGATGCAGCCTGTCATTTTTAAACACAATCATCCTGATTTAACACTACACACACTCCTAAATGCCAGAGAGTGTTATTTTGTTTAGTTATGTGTGAAGGTTCATATGAGCACAAAGATAACATTAGATGTGGCTGCATGTGTTGGCAGTTGTGAGTAGGAGTGTTGATAGAGTTATGTATACTGTGTTGTAAAACGAGAACTGGAGAAAATGAAAACGTCTTTCTCTCAGAAATTTCTGCGAGCATCAAAACCTAACATTTATAACCACAAAATATGCAGACACTAAGAAGCATGACTCTAAGCTGCATGGCGAAGAGTTTCCAGCACCCACACATGCTTGTCCTGAATATCTAATGAGAAACGCGATATGGCCTATTAGAAAAAAACAGTGGGCCGACCTATATTTACACACGTAAGTTTCACTTGTTTTCGGGTTATAGTGAAATGTTTCCTTTCAGTCAACAAAACCGTAGTGCCGGTTAAGCATTTATCATAGCTGATACCATGCGTCTCATTTTCCACTGATGGCCCTCATGACTGCATCCTGTTGCTAATGTTAAGGTAGGTCTTTATTACAGAAATTAAGCAATTAAATATGTAGTATGAAATGTAATAGTAACAAAGTGAGGATTTTCACAACAACCTGTATCATTTATCAAACATTTGGAAAAGTAAAAACATTCTAAATATTTGTGAATATTAGATTTTAGTGGAATTCTAAAATCTAAGAGCAAAAGATAGACAAGTCATATGTATTTATATAGCTATAGTTAATCAATTCTGAAAAAGACTCATAGTACTTAAGCATCACTTTACAAGTAAAATAACACTGAGTAATAAGAGGTCAGTGTAGATCCAATATCTGATCTGGATCTGTATTGACCAATCAGCATCCAGGACAGGATATTTAGTGGGTTATAACATTAACAAAAGTCAAATACTTTTATAATCATGCTAAACTTAGTAGTGACTGATTACATGTATTCTGGATTACAAAATCAGATTCCAAAAATTGGTAAAACTTTATTTTAAGGTGTCCTTGTTAAACATGTAACATGTATACTTACTATTATGCATAATTGCATGCAAGTAACCCTAATCATAACCATATAGTAAGTACATGTAGTTAATCAATATTACTCAGTATTTAAATTTATAATTACACTGTAACAAGGACACCTTAAAATAATGTCTAACCCAAAAATGAAGTACTTTTAATTGGATTGCATTACATTTTAAAATGTGCATAATCAGATTACAGTTACTTTTTTATGGATTACATCAGTACAAGTTTTCACAAGGATGAATCTTTCTATTTTTCCTTTTTAAATTTTTCTTTCTAAAAAAAAAAAAAAATTCTGGCATATCATTTAGCTTTGAATATTCACTGTATAGATTGGCTGTGTAAATGTAATGTAAATTTATTTGCAATCTATGCTTCTGAATTTGGGGACAAAAGCACCTCTCAGTCAATTATACCACATATGAGACAAATAGTTACACAATTTACTAAACACTGACAAAAATAGCCTATTTACCATGTTATAGCTATTTTCATGTTTAGTAATGTTTGTTCATGTGATTCCCAAACTAGTCAGTCAAACCCCTTTGGCCTAAAATATTTACTTGAAGCCCCCTGAGATTTAAAGTTAATGGGCCTCATTCATGAAACACGAGCAGAATGAAGTTTTGTGTAAATCGATTGTAAAGCCGTACTGACGTAAACTTTCAAATTCATGAAAATGTTTGTATTTTCAAAATGTTAGTTGGTACAAAAGAAATGTACACATGCTCCCTACCAGGTGTAAATAGCGACTGACCATCCTACTTGTACAATGTCTGCCTACAACAATGAAGTCAATATTAATGGTTAGACAAATAGCGACTGACTATATTATTTGTAGAATTTTGGCGGACACACGTTATTGAATATTTATTGTAATACTTGAGAAAGTATACCAGAAAATTCCACTGCAGTCCTGGAGACGCAATTTGCGTGGCTGTAATTCATAGACGGGGATTATGCTAATTGTGAATGAGCATGCACAAGCACCCTATTTATGAATTATTGCCAATTCATTAACATACATGTTTAATAAACAAATCGGACGTTTACGAAGCGTTTGTAAATCTGGAGGAGAGTTTTCGGGAAGGTCTGTTTTACGCACAAATTACTCATTTATGCAAGTTTCATGAATGAGGCCCAATATTTCAATAATTTAGCACCACATTCACATGTTCACAGTTGTCTGTCTCTGATCAAAATGAATGTAAAAGTAATCCAAAAGTAGACAGGATACATTACTTGAAATGAGTAATCTAGATTACGTTACTGACCACAATTTTCATAATGTAATTTGTAATTAGAAACAGATTGCAATTTGTAAGTAATCTACTCAGCATTGACTGTTGTGAGCCATGTTATATTAAGTGTTTAACTAGTATGTTCTTTTAAATTAATTATTTGATAGAGTGCACTTATTGTGTGCATACACGTTTTTACATAGTAATTTACATAGTAAAATAGTTACATATACAACTGATTTCTGTAGTTACATCTATGATAACACTTAAACACACAAAAGCGTTTTGCAATTCAACAAATACAATAGCTACATTGTACCTAAAATTTTTTGAAAAAAGTAGTTAAAGACACCAAATGACTTCACGTCATCTACATCTGATTTCCTTCAACTCATTACTGTGGTTTATTTTACAGTTGTGACCTGCTGACTGTACACTGTCACTTACTAATTGAGATCTGTGACTAATAAGATACAATACTTGATATAAGATTACGCATAAGAAAACCCCTTTACCCTTTGCATGTACCATGTTGTCCAGTAGGTGGAGTTAAACTATTACAATCGTTTGTTCCTGTAACTCTCTTAAAGGGTTACCGTAGTGCCATTTTGTCAAATCTGAGCAGTACGCAGATGGCGTACGCTCTTCTGTGTCAGCCGCGCTGCACCGATGCGCTGTTTTCTTTCAAACCAAAGCGTAAATACACTTAAAAAACGTATCCTTGTGGTGCGGCTGATACAGAAGAGTGTACGCCGCCTGCGTACTGCTCAGATTTGTCAAAATGGTGCTACACATATTTGGAGAGACACAGAGGAGATGAATTGTTGAATAAAGTTGTTATTTTTGTTTTCTTTGTGTACAAAAAGTATTGTCGTCGCTTCATAACGTTACGGTTGAATCACTGATGGCAGATGGAGTATTCTGATGATGCTTTTCATACCTTTCTGGACCTTGACAGTTACTGTTATTTATTTGGCAGTCTATGGGACAGTCACAAGCCTACCGGTTTTCATCCAAAATATCTTAAATTGTGTTCTTATGACAAACGAAGCTTTTATGGGTTTGGAACGACATGGGGGTAAGTGATTAATGACTAATTTTAGTTTTGTGGTGGAGTATCCCTTTAATGATTTCTTCACTGTTCATGATGATTAGACAGCTATTTATATAACAAATTTTGTACAGTTTCTCAAAGAATTAAGAAAAATGTATGTGTAGTAATAAAAACGTCTGACCACTGTTATCTTAAATTATTTGATCTACAGTAAATGTCTAGTTAATATTGTTTGCAGATAAACTGTAGTTAGGTTAAATACACTGTAATACAGTTTTGTCCAAGTAATGTATAATGTTTATGTACACACCCATTTCAACTTTTTTTTAGTTCACTGAATAACCTAAATTGGTTGATTTATTGATTATGAATCCACTGTAAGATGACAAAAAAAAACAAAAAAAAAAAACTTTGTAACCAGCTTTATGTGTTAATTAATTGCAGATTATAATATAAGTTTAGTTGTTGGTTTAGACATCAGGAAGTCCAGGAGCCTCCAGGAGGTTCTCCATTCATATACAGAAATCTGTTTTTTCATGAGTCTGCTGGTTGTTTTAATATGCAAGTGAAGGGTTGTGAGTTTGAGTCTCGGGCCGGCAGGAATTGTGGGTGGGGGGAGTGCATGTACAGTTCTCTCTCCACCTTCAATACCATGACTTAGGTGCCCTTGAGCAAGGCATCGAACCCCCAACTGCTCCCCGGGCGCCGCAGCATAAAATGGCTGCCCACTGCTCCGGATGTGTGTTCACAGTGTGTGTGTGTGTTCACTGCTCTGTGTGTGTACACTTCGGATGGGTTAAATGCAGAGCATGAATTCTGAGTATGGGTCACCATACTTGGCTGAATGTCACGTCACTTTTTTTTTTTCACTTATACAGTAAAATAATAAATACCATTCAACATTATTACTGGCCATACCTTACTAATTCTGCTGTAGTCCTTATTCACTGTCTGTTACTTTGACTTGTAAAGCAGTGTTCACTCTTGTGTTGTAGAAAACAGAAACTTATTAGGTTACTTTAAGTTTAGTTTTTAGTGAAACAAGAGGTTAGCTGTATAACAGGTTGGCTTGTATGAAAATAAGGCCGAGCATCAATCTGAGGAAACAGACATGATATCGCTGTGGAACGGTTCTTTACAGGAGAAAATAAGCAAGCTTCATGACGACACCTGGAACATTGAAATTGATGAGACAACTGAGGAACACAGGCCAGCTCGTGATTGGCACCAGTACATTTCTGGCTCCTTTGGATAGTAAGAGCACAACTTTACCACACTAAAAGATATCAAACATTTCTTTCCAAAAATGTTTGTGCAGACTGGGTTAAGATTTATGATGTATGTATCAAATCTTATGCTTTATTGTTTATTTAGTGGAGTATTTCTCGATTCTATTATTATCACTATTAATATTCATTGGAAACATCATAAATTGAGGTATCTGAATGACTTAATGGTCTATAAATAAAAAACTTTGAGATTTGTAAAAACAATACGATACAGTTCCATTAGTTAACGTTAGTTAATGCATTAACTACAGTAACTAGCAATGAGCAGTACATTTGTTACAGTAATGTTCATTGTTAGATCATGTAAGATTGTGTACATTAAGTAATATTAACAGATACAACTTTTGGTTTTAATAATGTATTAGTAAATGTTAAAATTAACATTACCTAAGATTACTAAATGCTCTATATGCATTTTCCATTGTTAATGTTAACTAATGTTAACAAATTGAACCTAATTGTAAAGTGTTACCATTTTGAAAACAGAAAATGCATCTAAGCCATAGCTAAAATAGGACACTTTGTGATATATGTTGATGGTTCCCTACATTAAAATGTGTTAATAACTGTCACATGCAGTCACTGCCTGAAACACAACTATTATTGTTAACTTGCTACAAAAGTTTATAGTCGTTATCAGTTAAATTTTCAGTGTAGACTTAATCAGCATTTAGAAATACAAGGGGCAGCTGTGGCCTATTGGTTAGAGAATTGGACTTGTCACCTGAAGGTCACAGGTTTGAGTCTCGGTGCTGGCAGGAGTTGTAGGTGGGAGGAAGTGAATGAACAGTGCTCTCTTCCACCCTCAATACCCATGGCTGAAGTGCCCTTAAGCATGGTATTGTAGCATAAGTTGATGCACGGGCGCTGGATATAGCTGCCCACTGCTCCGGGTGTGTGTTCACGGTGTGTTCACTTCTCACTGCTGTATGTGTGCACTTGAATGGGTTAAATGCAGAGCACCAATTCTGGTTTGGATTACCATACTTAGCAAATGTCACGACTTTCACTTTCACTTTCACTAAATACTAAAGCTGCCAACCTGAGAAAAACAAAAATACCCTAATTAATCATTAAAACATCCAACCTACTGTACTAATGAAAGGTCCTAGAAGTATCAGAGTGCACTAAACTGATCTATTCTCCATTTCATTCGTAGGTTCACTTCTGTTCTCTTTGTAGAAAAGGCTGGGAGTCTAAAAGAGTACAGGTGCTGTTCCATTTCCACCTGGACACAGCAAGGAATCGGGGAACCATTAAAGTGCGACACTTCAAATAGAAATGGCGGAGATGCACCCAAGCTCAGTGGGAGGACCCAAACTTCCCAGTGGAAAACACTGATGTGCTGATTGAGAGACTGGCTAGAAATATCCGTATGAAATGCTACAGAGAAGGCATGGGTCAAACAAACAGATCCTCAGTTAATGGGCCACATGAAAGTGCTCACTGTGAAGATTGTCATAAAGGAGTCGGTAGTCAGGCCAACTGAGATTTATTTTATTTAAATGTTATAAATGTATTAAAAGGTGTATCGGATGACTATAGGTTTTATTGTCACAAATGACAACTATCATTTTATTTTACACTGAGTTATAGAGACCATAGTATTTGTGATGAAACCACAGACCAGAGTAGCTCCTTTTACTAATGTGTACTGATCCTTGAAAAGTCATTTCAGCTCTATACAGCCTGTACACAGTGAAACATGGTATAATAAGATAATACTAAGATAGGACACAACAAGGATTACAAAAACAAACTGTACATAATAAAAATTATATTAAATAGACTTGAACGAAAGATAAACTAAAAGAGAAGTGCAGGAAAAAAGAAGAAACAGAAAAATTCAACATTGAAACAGTAACTTCACAAGACTACATAAAGTGCAATTGTGTGTACCTGAGAAGAAAAAAGTAATAGTACAAGAGGGACAGGGTACGTTAGTGGGAGAGCAGCATACATGGTATACAAAATATTTTTTTGTAGTCTATTTGTGCAAAGATTGCTTTAAAATTGATGTATGTGTGTGGGTGTGGTTATTGCCCATTGTGGTTACAGTTCAGGAGTCTGATGGCTTGGGGAAAACAACTGTCCCACATTCTGGCCATGAGGGCACGTATACTTCTGTACCTTCTGCCTGATGAAGAGATGATATAAGGGGTGTGTTGCATCATCCGCAGTACTGATGGTGCAATTGACCCTTCGCGAAGACACGCCTGACTAATTTGCATTACCTGTACTGAAAGGTAATACAGCCAATAGAAACAGAGAATATGTTGCTTCTGACATATGATTGGTTGAGCCAAATGTAAGAATACTCAATGCTATCTCACGATCAATTCGTACATATTTTACGAGGTGGCTAATTCGTACGAATTTGTACAACCTCACTCGTATGATTTTATACGATTTGTCTAGACCCCAGTGACAGGTAGGTTTAGGGGCCTGGTTAGGTGTATGTCATTCGTACAAATTCATACGAATTAGCCACCTCGTAAAATATGTACCAATTGCCGTGAGATCAGGCTGGAATACTACATCCCCCTTCTTTTAAAATAATAGAACATAAAATACAAAATACTGCGTAACACAATAAGTAAAAGAAGGAATTCAGTTTTCAAATTATATGCACAAACTAGTATGCTAATAAACGATTAGACTGAAGTGCAAACATACTGTGTGTATTCACATAACCATAGATTGTCTTATACACATGGATATAAACTGCATTGAACATTTGAAATGAATTGAACATTGCATTTTCTTTTGAAAGAGCAGCAATCCACCTTTACCCTTGTACAATCACAGATCCAGAATGACTCTGGGCTTTTTCTGTCACCCATATCTGGTTCTGTAAGTGGTGCATTTGGGCAGCCCATCAGTGTGGTCAGGTGTGTGTTCATTGCCATTGTGTGGTCTACTGTTGGTTGGTGTTGCACATAATCCAGCTCCTTCATGCCTTACTGCTATGTCAGAACTGTCAATTTGAGATTCTTTTGTGTACAGGAGGTGGTGTCTTTTTCGTCAATACACCTGTCCATCAGCAGTATGCAGATGATATGACCACTCAGTGTTGGCTGCTCTGACGATAACAGCTGGCTTCCAGTATCCTTGCTCCTGCACTCTTACTGCCTGTCCATCCCTGAGCTGGGACAAGGGTCTTGCCAATCTGTCATAGTAGCTCTTTTGGTGTTGTTGCTTATGCAGCCTCTTTGCTCTGACATCCTTAAAGCTGACAACCTTTGGGAGCAGTTGCTGATTGGTATTGGGTAAGGATGACAAAGTGTGCAAAGATTTCTCTGCTAACTCATTACTTTGTGGGTGGTATGGGCTTGTGGTACTATGTGTAAATTCCCATGTTCTTGCAAATGATTCAAACTCATCAGAGCTGTACTTGGGGCCGTTGTCTGAGATAACAGCTTCTGGGATGCTGTGCAATGCAAAAGAAGCCTTTAGTTTACTTATTACAGCAGCAGAGTTTGTACTGAGAAACTTGTCCAGCTCAAAATATCTGCTGTAATAGTCAACTGTCACAAGATAGTCCTCGTTGTTCCAGGTGAATAAGTCGGTAGCCACTACTTGCCATGGCCATGCATCAGTACTGCCCCGAGTCTGTACTTGGAGGCATTGACCTGTAATCTGAGCTCTCTGAGAGGATCAAAATAGGCTAAGACTGGGCCTGGTTCACATGTGAGTAGCTCTTTCATCTTCTTGAAAGTGTCATGTTGGACATTCCAAACAAACTCACTTGACTCCTTAAGGAGCTGTCACAGTGGTGCGTTGACATCAGAAAGGCCAGGTGCAAATTTGGAAAGGTAGTTGATCATACCTAGCACTGTCTCAAGTTCTCCTTTGTCTTTAGGTGGTTCCATGTCTCTCACAGCAGCGACTTTGGCCTGGTCCGGCTTCACCCCTTCAGCAGTGAGAAGATGCCCAAAATAGTTCACCTCTGTTGCACAGATCATGCTTTTTTTCTGGATTGAGCTAGACTCCTCTCTTTCTCGAACGCTGAAGCATAACATGGAGGTTTTCATCATGCTCGACTTTGGTCTTTCCATAAATGAGAATGTCATCTACTATGGCCATGACCCCATTCAATCCTTCATATGTTTCATCAGTTTTTCACTGGAACTTGTCTTGGGCTGAAATCAGTCCGAAGGGGAGGTGTAAGAAACAGTAACGCCCAAAACTGAGTTGAAAGTAGTTAGTCTTGACGACTCCTCAGTGAGCCTAATGGCCCAATTACCCATTCTGGCATCTAGGACGTTAAAATATCGGGCAACCAGCAAGCTTGGATGTTATATCTTCAAGAGTGGATAATGGGTGGTGAGGTGGCTTAATGGCCTTGTTAAGGTTCCTCTGGTCCAGATACACCCTCAACTGACCTGTGCGTGGTTTTTCGGCAACAACCATGGAGTTTACCCATTCGGTTGTCTCTGTGACTTCAATGATAACACCCTGCCTTTCCATGCTCTCAAGCTCCTCTTTAAGATGGCTGCATAATGCAAGAGGAATACGTCTGGGTGGGTGAACTACTGGGGTTGCGTGCGGGTTTAAGTGTATGGTACACTCACCCGGAAACAGTCCAATCCCCTTGAAAACATCTGCAAACTTCTCCAAGACTGGCACCTCCGTCTATTTTTCTCTAACTGACAGTACCATCTTAATGAGGCCAAAGTCTATGCATCCTTTTAGCCCTAAGACAGGGGGTGCATTTGTGTCGACTACATAAGATGTCATAACCATCTCAATATCTTTGTGCTTGCATTTCAGGTTGCATTTGCCTTTTACCACCAGGCATTTACCACCATAACCATACAGGGGGCGAGATGTCGGCTGCAAAGTACACTGCATGTCCAGTTTGGTGTATTCGTACAGGGGTATGACATTAGCTGAGGATCCCGAGTCCAGCTCGAATTTGATTTCATGCTGTTTTTGACCTATTTTAATGTTCACAAAAGCCTATTCCATGTCTGAGCTCTGTCTGCTGTCAATAAACAGCTCATCACACTCCTCAAGCTGGTCTGAACCTTCTTGACTTATTGCATGAACAGTTTTCTCACAGTTAGGGTGGCATACTTTAGCAAAATGGTTTAATTTACCACATATTTTGCACACCTTTCCTTTTGCGGGACAATGAGAGCGTTTAGCATGACGCTTGTTTCCACAGTAGCTGCACAGTGCACTGAAGGAGCATTTCTAGGCTGCAAACTGTCGCTGTATCTCTTTGTGTACTTGGCGTTACGTTGCGTTGAAACTGAGCCTTTTGATGTGTGGCCTGAGATTGCGTGCACTGCATGTTCATGTGATGTACTCATGCTGCTTGTGACGGTTTTTAACTGTGCTTGAGCCAACTTATGAGCTCTAGTGACATCTATCGCAAGATTTGAGTTCAGGGACGTTCCGTTTCATTCAGGAGCAGTTAATCGTAATGGTCGTTCAGGGGTGCAAATCATGCTTAAAATCTGTCTTAAAATCTTCTAAAGTGTAGCCAGCCTTATGTATGAAACAAAGTTTGAGTGTTTTTAAGAAATTTAAACAATAAATACCGTTTTGTGGCTTTTTAATGATTGGTCAGATCGCTTGCCAATCAAACTCCCTGTGAAGGGTCAGTTCCTGAACCAGACAGTGATGTAGCTGCTCAGGATGCTTTCGATAGTCCCTTTGTAAAATGTGGTGAGTATGTGGGGTGGGAGATGAACTTTCCTCAGCCTTCATAGAAAGTAGAGACGCTGCTAGGCTTTCTTCACTACGTACAGTAGTTGGTGTTGAGAGACCAGATGAGGTTCTCCACCAGATGACATAGAGGAATTGAGCCATCAATGTTCAGCAGAGAGTGGATATTGTGTGCTCTTCTAAAGTCAAGTCAAGATTGTTGACTTTGCACCTGATAGCCGATGCACCTTCTCCCTGTATGCTGACTCGTCACCTTTGTGGTGAGATTCCTTACAGTCATGTCATCCGCAAAATTAATGATATGATTTGTGCTGTACGTTGCTATGCAGTCGTGAACAGCGATGGACCAAGCACAGAGCCCTGGGCGGCTCCTGTGCTCAGAGTAGTGGTGTGGGAGAAGCTGATTCCTATCCAGACTGTCTGAGGTCTCAAGTCCAGGAATCAGAACAGAGGGAGGTGTTCAGGCCCAGCAGGGCCAGCTTGCCAAACATTTGCTAAGGAATGATGGTGTTAAATGATGAAGCTGAAGTCTATGAACAGCATTCTTACATATGTGTCTTTTTTGTCCATGTGAGTGAGAGCTAGGTGGAAGTTGTTGGTGATAGGATCACCTGTTGAGCATTTGCGGCGATATGCAAACTGTAAGGGGTGCAGTGTAGAGGGCAGAAGGGTCTTGATGTGTCTCTTGACAAGCCTCTTGAACCTACAGTAAGGACCTAAGAAAAAGTGAGGAAGAGATGGTATTTAGGTGCGTTTGATGCCTCTCAGTTTTCATTAAGATGAGTATAAACTATAGTGTGTTAAAATAATGGGGGAAATAAAAAGACAATACATATTTTAAGATATTAATTTAATGGAAGGCTATGTCAGCTTATTACATTGTTAGAGTGTTTCATAATTATAGCTATTTTAAACAATTTATCATGCAAAGTGCTGGAAATTAAAATCAAAGACAGTAAAAGAAGAATAAAAAATATTTTTTTAGAATAAAAAAAAGATAACTATACAGAAATAAAACACAGATTAAATAATTAAATATGCACATACTGATTACTCATTGCACACAATGAACACTGTACAGTATATTCCTTTTGCATTTACCATATGGAGGAGGTAATCATTAACAACTGCATTGATTTATTGATCAGTAACTCATTCAAGGTCCTGGAGGGCTAGTGATCTGCATAATTTACTTTCAACCCTTATCTAGCACACGTGTTCACCATTTTTAAATAGTTCTGAATACACTGATTAGCTTGGTCAGGTGGGTTTAATTAGGGTTGGAACTAAACTCGAGTTAAAGAGCCCTGCTATAAGGTAATACAGATTCTACGGGTTTAGAGATATTTTGTTTACTGCAGAGGGTGTGCCCTTTCCTGGATACCTTTGTTGAACCAATTGGGTGGAAATAACACAGTGTTTATGTAATTGTCTTATGACCTGTCTTTAAGATTAAAAAAATAAATAAATCAGATGACTAACTGGTAAGACTAGTCTAAGCAGTTTATGTAACCAGCCACAGGAAGACAAGGAAGTTCTTAAATTAAATCTCTGTATATACAATAAAACAATAAAAAACATTCATGTAAATTAATATGATAATTACTGGTCATAAAGTCCTTATTCTGCCATATTGCTTATTCACCATCTCTGTTACTTTAAAAAGCATTGTTCACTTCTGTGTTGTAGAAAACAGATACTTACATGTACTTGTAGTTTCAGTTTTGTTTCTGTAGTTTGAGAGATAGCTACAGTATAAATATTCAGTGAGTAAAAACAAGGCACAGCATCATTCCTTTGAGATCTTTGTGAGAAAACAGACATGATATCGCTGTGGAACAGATCTTTACAGAAGAAAGCAAGTGATCTTCATGGCGACACCTGGAAGATTGAAACTGATCAGACTATTGTGGAAAACATTCAAGCTCCTAATTGGCACCAGTACATTTCTGGCTCCTTTGCAGAGTAAGAGCACAACTTTACCACACTAAAAGATTTTAAACAGTGTTTGTACTGTATTAAGATTTATGATGTATGCATTAATCATTGTTAATGTTAATTAATACAAATACAATACAAATAGTTCATAATTAGTTAATGTTAGCTCAGGTTTGTTAATTAGTATTTCCAGATACAGTTTTTGAGTTTTAAAATGACTAATGTAGTTAACTAGTGTTAACAAATGGTACATTATTGTAAAGTATTACTATACTTTTTAAACAGATAACCAAAATAGACTGCTTACTGATTTTTTTAATTAGATATTTTGATAGAATGAAAATTAAATTTAAGGAAGTACCGTATCCAAAAATATACACATAAACCTCACAACTATTTTATTACAGTTAAACTGCTACTACAGTGTATAAATGTTATCAGATAAAACTTAAAATTACATAAATAAAATGGTAATTTTGAAATACTACATAAAGGTGCCAAATACCACCAACCAATATAAATAATAATAATAATAATAAATTATTTAATCATTAAATCATCATACAGAGTAATGACTGGATCTGGACGTATCAGTAGATGCATAAACTGATTTATTTTCCATTTCGATTGTAGGTTCAGGTGTTCTCTTTGTAGAAGAACCTGGGGGTCTAGTAGAGTGCAGGTGATGTTTCATTTCTACCTGAACAAAGCAAGCAGACAGGGAATCATTAAACTACGATGCTACAAACAGGAATGTAGGACGTGCAATGAAGCTCAGTGGGAGGATCCAAACTTCCCAGTAGAAAACATCGATGTGCTGGTTGAGAGACTAGTTAAAAATATCCGCAAGAAATGCTATGAAGAAGACCTGGGTGAAGCAAACAGATCCTCAGTGTTTGATGGAAGATCTGATGGGCCACATGAAAGTGCTCACTGTGAAGCCTGTCGGCTTGGAATCTGCAGTCAAGCCAACTGAGATTGAGTTCATTGCTCAAATTTTCTAAGTGACTATATTATTGAAAATATTTGTAATATTCGCTAAAATTAACAACTTGTTACTGCCGCAAGTGTAAGCTTATGGTTGACTTCTACTCTTTGTTAATTAATTATTGTGAGTTTAAATCTTTCTCTTTCACTGAATTCACTGCAGCCCTGCTTAATGTAAAACAGTACGCTACCACAGAAACCACCATATTTTTATTGTGGGTTTTACATCGCATATATTGTGCTTTGCATGTTGTTGCTTCTGTATTCTGGGATTATGAAATAAATGGAAATGTTGTGGTCAAAGGTCTCTTTTGTTTTTAGTTTGTCTAAGCAAATCAGTTTTTGTATATAGTTTGCCTGAATGTCCATTTCAGTCCTCACAGAGATCATGAAACTGTGAGGTAAAAGCCCAATATATATTTTTTAGCACCTTTACTGTTATCTGCCTTCTCGTTCTTCAGCTGATGGCTTTAGTTTTGTTCTCAAGACCACAGGTAAGATATAGTCATGAAATAGTAATGCAATAGTTAAAGTTTATAGCATTGTTTAGTGCTTTATTAGTGTCTTTTAACACTATTATAACAGGCTGCTGGATACACAGCTATTCTTCTACATTTCCGGCTCATTATCTGCTGTCTCATCATGCAGTGTAAGAAAAAATTAATTTCAAATTCATAGACTCTATGTAAGAACCAACAACCAAAAGCAGTTTGTATATAATTTGATTCATGGCTTTTTATGTTTTTATTTATATTAATGTAGTAAATATTTGTGATTTACATTATTAACATTTGCAACTTTACAAATGATGTAAATTATAATTATATTTGTATTGATAGTGTTGTAATCATTGACGGTTTACATTATTAATTATGTATACATCATTAATAATTTACATAAAAATTATATTTTTTAATTGTTCATGTTAAGTGTTAGTTAAGGTTTCCTTTAACCCAGAATTTGGCAATACAACAGACAAAACTTTTAATATTTAATTTGCAAATTTATTCTTCCAGCTCTAATGGTGAAATCCGCAGAGAACATCAACTGCTCTGAACCCACTACCGATGGTCTCATAACAGCCCTGAAGGAAAATATCTTTGGCAAAACTGAAATAAGGCCAGTTATTAACCTGAAAACTCCCACCAACATCAGTGTGAACTTCATTCTGTATGGGATTTTAGATGTGGTAAGTTCTAATAAATCTAACAATTCTCAATCATGGCCACACAAAATCAGTATTCATTACATTAGAAACTGCTCTCAACCAATCTTGCATTCCATATACATCTATAAAGGGAATTCAGATTGAAATTACATTTTATAAAACAATGGATTGTAAACATCTATTTCAGCACTACTACATGTACTGTAATACTTAAGAATGTATAATTTCATGACTTCAAGTAAAGGTGCAAACCCGCCATCAGTGCTGGGGAAGCTGCTCTGAAACTGACATGAAATTAACATGAAAAATAACTAAATAATTATTCATTTAGAATTATAATGAAGTTATAAGTAAAATATTTGGGGCTTAAAACAACATACTGTAATACAATCATGATTTCAAAGAGTAGGGTGAATTCAGGTTGATTGGGACACTTTTCCAAACCATTTCAATGACAAGAAGTGTCCCAAACATTTGATTTTGTAAACTATTCGATACACAAAATAATAAAATACTGTAGAGTTAAATAGTTATATTAGTATATTGCTACAAACGTAACATCAGTGCAAGAACAAAATGTATGCAACTTAAACTTGATACGGAGGAGTCATAAAATAAGCAGGTTAAACTCATACAGCACATGCAGTATTTACAGACTGTGAATAGAGGCGTCAATCATCAGCTTTGCACGTGAACACTGTGCTTTGCATAAATCCCGCCACAACCATCCTTTGCCAAATGATAAGCACACTACTATATCGCGATTTTATTTTCTGTTCAATTAGTGTTCATTACAAACTGTGGGGGGACAGATTGTATTATGACCATTCATGATTGTAAAATAAAACAAAATAAAGAAATAAAATAAAGAAAAAAAAATTAATCAGTTTAAAAAGCCTATTATTCACCTCCTGTATGTGCTTTAAGTCTTCGATGTAGGCCGCATTTCAATCTTTGTTTTGCGTAAATTAAAGTTGACTTATGTGACATATCCACTCGTGTACATCCTTTGCAATATCATTAGACAATCTCTTGACGGTGGACAGATTGTTAAGCCGCGCGATGCGTGATATCACAACAGATGGCGGTAATGATCAAATTTAGTTTGTGATCTAGTCAGAAGAAGATGCTGCACTGCTGCTTCAATGCATTACAGGCTTGTGATTCGTCAGAACGCAAAACGCAATGTAGCATTTGCTCGCGCTACACTGCTACTTGCTGGAAAAAGTAGTTAGCTACAGGAAAAGCTACACTGTTTTAAAAGTATCATCGCTACTGTAAAGTTACTGACAAATGTAGTTATGCTTGTAGTGTAGCTACTTGTAGCTAGCTACTCCCCAACACTACCTGCCATACTGCTAACTGGTTTATGAATAGCAATTGCTTGTAATAGTGACAAAATCAAGTAATTTTTTTCTCTTTTAGGACGAAAAAGCACAGAAACTTAACACATACCTTTGGGTGAATATGGTAAGTCATACTGCAACTGCAGCAATATCTCTTATTTTATTAACTGATTAATGAATAAAACTAATTCATTTTAACTTTAAAATGAGAACAGTACAAAAGAGAAAAAAAGATGTAATGTGCAGGAGCAGTATCCAGTTGCAGATAGAGAATTTTTTAAGAAAATAAAAGTACAGACATCCAAAAACACCAAGAACACAAAGAACTGATTGATCGAGCACAGTAAAGTGCATAGAAAGGACAAGACCTAGCAAAGAACACAAGAACAGTAGGGCCTACATGGGCTAATAAAATAAAAAGGCACACCTGTAGAGAATATCAAGTGTAACCAAACACAACGAAGACTACAAAATGACTACAGAACAAGGCACAGGAAACAGGAACATAACAGGGCAAACTACAAACTAAATGACTATAAAACATGAGCACAGAGAACAGACAAAACAATACATAATCCTCAAAAAAGTTCACAAGGGTGGAGGAGCAGAGGTGGACCAGGGGAAGGATAGGGAACACTGCTGAAGCAGGAAGACAGGGCAGAGCTGGCAGAGGAGGAAACTAACATGGTAGAGAAGACAGATCCATGAACCACCACAGTGGGGCAGTGGAGATGAGAACCACCACAGTGGAACAGATGACCACTGGGAAGCCAGCAGAGCAAGAGACTACAGTGAAGCCAGAGGAGCAGGAGACCACCAAGATGAAGCAGTGGAGCCGGTGGAGCTGAGGAACACCACGGAAGAGATGGAAACCACTACAGTGCGGCCAGTGGAACTGTAGACCATGGCAAGGCCAGCGATGTGGAAAGTTAGGGTGGAGTCGGAGGCCAAGGTTGAGCTGAAAACCACTGGGGATCTGGAGGCCATGGCGGGCGCAGAGACGGGGTGCAGAGGGACAGGGAGTTCAGGGGCTGCCTCTATGGCTATCAGAAATAGTTTAGTTTAGTTTATTTTATTATTACCGAGCCAGGGAGTACAAAGACCATCAGATTTGGGACCACTGGGCTAGGGAGCACAGAAACCAATGGATTTGGGAGTACTGGGTCAAGGAGCACAGAAACCAATGAACTTTGGACCACCGGACTAGAGAGCACAAAGACCATCAGACTTGGGACCACCGGGTTAGGGAGCACAGAGTCCAATGGATTTGGGAGCACCAGAAACCAATGGACTTGGGACCACCAGGCCAAGGAGCAGAGAGACCAATGGACTTGAGCCACCAGGTTAGGGGGCACAGAGACCAGTGGACCGGGAGCACAGAAACCAATTGACTTGGGAACACCAGGCCGAGGAGCACAGAGACCAATGGACTTGGGAGCACAGAAGCAAATGGACTTTGGACCACCAGGCCAATGAGCAAAGAGACCAATGGACTTGGGATTGCCGGGCTAGGGAGCACAGAGACCAGTGGAATTGGGATTGCCGGGCTAGGGAGCACAGAGACCAGTGGACTTGTGACCACAGAAATCAATTGACTTGGGACCACCATGCCAAGGAGCACAGCGACTAATGGACTTAGGACCACCAGCTAGAAAGCACAGAAACCAATGGACTTTGGACCACCAGGCCAAAGGGCACAGAGACTAATGGACTTTAGTCTGCTGGGCTAGGGAGCAGAAAGACCAGTGGAATTGGGGCTGCTGGGCTATAGACCACAGACACCAGTAGACTTAGGACCACAAAAACCAATTGACTTAGGACCACCAGACCAAGGAGCACAAAGATCAAAGGACTTGGGACCACCAGGCCTAGGAGCACAGAGACCAGTGGACCTGCGACCACCAGCTAGGGAGCACAGAGACAATCAGACTTATACCCACTGTGCCAATAAGCACAGAGACAAATGGTGTAGCTGCACTGGTCTTATGAAATAATAGCCACGCTTCATACAGATGTATTTTTGCTGTTTATTTGTCTCTTTCTCCCTCTGTTTTCAGCAGACACCATGAAAACTACAAGAAACAAAAGCATATAATGCTCAAAATATGCATTTATTACGGCCATTTTCAAGCCTCTTATGTAAAGGTCCGCTGACATGCAAGTGAACACATGTGACACATCCGAATCCAATGACATCGCTATTAACAAATCACATTGTTCACGTAAAGGGATATAAAACAACCTTATACACCAGGGATCCTCAAATCTGATCCACTTTCCTGCAGAGTTAAGCTCTAACCCTAATTAAACACACCTGAGCATGCTAATCAATGTCTCCAGGATCATAGGAAGATCACAGGTAGGCCTAGGTGAGTTTGATCAGGGTTGGAGCTACACTCTGCAGCGCATTGGCCCTCCAGGGCAAGATTTGAGGAACCCTGTTTGTTGCAGAGGGACTATTTGCGGTGTAGGCCGGGGTGAAACCCGGAATGTTTGTTTGTTATTTTGCTTCCCCCCCGGTCCTAGTTAAGTTGTTGCACACCGGATGTTTTGGTATGTGTTGTTGCCGTTTTGCAAGCCAGTTTCTGTATTTGCTGCTGAGTTTAGTAAAGACGATAAACAGCAATGTCTGCGTGCATCTTTAAATACTCGGGTTATCACACTGGCGACGAGGATTAAAACCGATAATAACCAAGCCAATGTTCCAGTAAGTCAGCCGGTTCGGCAGCGAAGAAGTTGGCAAATAATTAAACAAAAGCTATGGCTGCTACTGTTGGCTCGCTCAGTGAGTTTTCCGAGAAGGATGGTGACTGGGTGGAATATGTCGAGAGACTGGAGCACTTTTTCCTGGCTAATGACATTGTGGATGAGGAGAAACAACGATCAATCCTCCTGAGTGTGTGCGGGGCTAAAACGTACAGATTGATCCGAAATCTTGCAACGCCGCAGAAACCGGGAGAGATCGGGTTCAAAGAAATTGTGGAGATGGTGCAAAATCACCTCAATCCCAAGCCCTCGGTGATTGTGCAGCGCTTCAAGTTTCACACGCATTCACGCAAGTCAGGAGTGACAGTGGCGGAGTTTGTGGCGGAACTGAGGCAGCTATCTGAGCACTGTGAGTTCAGGGCAGTGCTGGAGGACATGTTGCGGGACAGGTTAGTCTGTGGGATTAACGATGACGTCATTCAGCGCCGCTTATTGGGTGAAGCCACACTGACTTTCAAAAAGGCTTTGGACATTGCCCTAGCCATGGAGACGGCGGCAAACAACACGATGGACATAAAAAAATGCAGGGGGAGGGACGCTATCAGATACTGCCCGTTTTGTAGCAAAAGAAAGCAAAAGTAGTTCAGGAAGACCCACAGAGTGTTATCGTTGTGGGGGTCCGCATTTTGCGAATGACTGTGGCTTTAAAGACGCTGTTTGCCATAATTGCCAGAAAAGGGGGCATATTGCAAAAAAGTGCAGGGGTGCTAAAAATAAACAGACAAAAGGATGGGGAAAAGCACCTAAGCCCAACACACATAACCTGCAGAGTGAGGATTTTGAGGAGCAGTGCTCATTCAACATGTTTAATATCCGTGGCCAGCCCCGGGCTCAGCCCATCTATGCAACAGTTAAGGTGAATGGCAAAGAGCTGAACATGGAAGTGGACACTGGGGCCTCAGCTTCAGTAATCAGTCAAACCACATTCAACAGGTTGTGGAGCTCAGGGGGTGCACCTGCAATGGAAGAGACAAGTATTAGGCTCAGAACGTACACGGGTGAGGTGCATCCCACTCGCGGGGGCTATATCAAGGTGGACATTGTATATCAAGAACAGCGGGCCGCGGTGACACTGCTTGTGGTCGAGGGGGAGGGACCGAGCTTGTTGGGGCGGGATCTCCTCCAGAAAATTCACCTGAATTGGGGACAGATCTGGGGTGAAATCAAACATACCACTGTGGTACAGGACATCATAGGGAAATATGCTGATGTCTTTAAAGAGGAATTGGGTACCCTCCGAGGGACCACAGTTAAACTGTGTGTGGACCCCAAAGCACAACCGCGTTTCTTCAAACCACGAACAGTACCATATGCCATGAAAGCTAAGGTTGAGGCGGAGTTGGAAAGGCTACAAAGGGCAGGGGTGATTGAGCCTGTGGAGTTTTCTGACTGGGCAGCCCCAATAGTGCCAGTGGTGAAGGAGGACGGGGAAGTGCGCATATGTGGGGATTACAAAATGACCATTAATCAGGCCTCACAGCTCGACACCTACCCCCTACCGCGAGTGGAGGACCTATTTGCTACACTAGCAGGTGGAAAAACATTCACTAAACTAGACATGAGTCACGCATATCAGCAACTTTTGCTAGATGAAGACTCTAAGCAATGTGTGACTATAAACACTCATAAGGGCCTCTTCAAGTATAACCGCCTGGTGTTTGGCGTTGCCTCAAGCCCGGCTATTTTCCAACGCACCATGGACAATCTGTTTCAGAACATTCCCCAGGTTGCCGTCTACCTGGATGACATTCTCGTCACAGGTAAAACAGAAGAGGAACACTTGCAAAACCTTGACCTGGTGTTAAAGAGAATGTCTGAGGCTGGGCTGCGTCTGAAATGCAGTAAGTGTGTTTTTCAAGCTCCAAGTGTCACATATCTGGGCCATCGGATTTCAGCTCAGGGCTTGTCTCCAGTCGAA
Organism: Cyprinus carpio; assembly: GCF_018340385.1. NCBI lineage: Eukaryota > Metazoa > Chordata > Actinopteri > Cypriniformes > Cyprinidae > Cyprinus > Cyprinus carpio. The sequence goes on from NC_056618.1 coordinate 34,016,072, forward strand.
GACAAAGTGAGAGCAATTAAGGAAGCCCCAACACCAAAGGACATTGCAGAGCTTAGGTCGTTTCTGGGTCTAGTGAACTATTATGGGAAGTTTTTACCAGACCTCTCGAGCGTGCTGGCCCCACTCTACCAGCTGCTACACAAAGGCTGTGTGTGGAGATGGCAGCAGGATCAGGACAACGCTTTCCAGCACGTAAAGGGACTGTTACACTCAACACGACTGCTGGTACATTTTGACCCAGACAAGGAGGTCATTCTATCGTGTGATGCCTCCCCGTATGGACTGGGGGCAGTTCTTTCGCACCGCATGGAGGATGGAAGTGAAAAGCCTATCAGCTATGTGTCACGTACTCTTACTGCAGCAGAAAAGGGGTACTCGCAATTAGAGAAGGAGGGCCTGGCGGTTGTTTTTGCAGTAAAGCGTTTCCACCACTACCTGTTTGGTCGCCCTTTTACCATCTTCACAGACCATAAGCCTCTAATGGGTCTGTTCAGTGAGACAAAGGGCATTCCACCCATGGCCTCAGCAAGAATACAGCGCTGGGCATTAACCCTGTCAGCATACCAGTATAGCATAGAGTACAAGGCGGGTAGCGACAATGCAAATGCTGATGCTTTTAGCCGTCTGCCTCTCCCAGACACACCACACCACACAGGCTTTCCCCCAGAGACTGTTTTTCTGATGGACAGACTGTCACAGGCTCCAGTGACAGCAAAGCAAATAAAGCTGTGGACTGAAAGAGACCCAGTGTTGTCGCAGGTGAAGAGGTGGGTGATGCAGGGGTGGCCTGACACTGTGGAACAGGAGGGGTTCAAACCTTACGTCAAGCGCAAACTTGAATTAAGTGTCCTTGATGGCTGTCTCCTCTGGGGTTCCAGAGTGATTGTCCCACCTCCAGGGCGGGCTCAAGTGATGGACGAGCTACATGAAGCCCACCCCGGGGTTTCCCGTATGAAAAGTCTCGCCAGTTCATTTGTGTGGTGGCCTGGGATGGACTGTGCTTTAGAAGAAAAGGTGAAGGTATGTTCTCAGTGTCAAAGCAACCTGAAGATGCCAGCGGCAACGCCACTACACCCATGGCAGTGGCCCAGCTGTCCGTGGTCCAGACTTCACCTGGATTTTGCTGGCCCATTTATGGGTCGGATGTTTTTAGTGCTAGTGGATGCACACTCCAAGTGGCTCGAGGCACATATCATGTCAAATATTACTGCACCTACTACTACAGACACACTGAGAAGCATTTTCGCAACACATGGACTGCCAGACACAATTGTGACAGACAACGGGCCCACTTTCACCAGTGAGGTTTTCAAGGAGTTTATGGATAGAAACGGGATTCGTCATGTCTGCACGGCCCCCTATCATCCCGCGTCCAACGGCTTGGCAGAGCGGGCTGTGGAGACTTTCAAAGAGGGGCTGCGGAAGATGTCAGGACAATCGCTGGAAACCAAGCTCGCACGCTTCCTGTTTCAATACAGGATTACTCCACACACAACTACGGGAGTGTCTCCAGCTGAGATGTTGCTGGGGAGGAGACCAAAGTCTCATCTGGACCTCCTCCAGCCAGACATCAGAGCGAGGGTTGCCAGGTATCAGGAGGAGCAAAAAGCAAGGCGGGACCAACATGCCAAGGAGAGACATTTTCACCCAGGGGACAGAGTGTATGTCAAGAACTTTGCCATAGGTTCACCCTGGTTGCCAGGGGTAATCCACCGCCAGACAGGGCCAGTATCTTTTGTTGTGGAATTATGTGATGGTAGGCAGGTGCGCAGGCACCAAGATCACTTGCGGGTCCGCCATGATGGGGGAGGGAAGAGTTCTCACGGGGTTTCATGCAAAGTCAGTGGGGGCGGCTCTGCAGAGGCCGTGCCAATAGCTCCAGGGCACGCGGGAAATGTCACATGAGGGCCTGTCTGAGCCCTCAGAGGAGGCACCTGATGAATTGTCGGAGCGGGCAGCTACGGCTGACCCTGCTCAGAGCCTACCTGGGGGACCAGAGCCTGCCTCCAGTGCGGAGGACACCATTCCTGAGCTTAGGAGATCTAAGAGACAACACAAGCCTCCAAACAGACTGACATGTTGAGCTACAGATACACAAAGATTAAATATACCATATAAAAAGTGTTGTTTGTTTACAAAAAATTTGATGTTCATATTGCTACCAATGTTTCTCCTGGTAAAGAGGCACTTATCTTACAGTGTGTGTATTAATGTTTTATGTTTGCACTTTAAGAGGGAGAAGTGTTGCAGAGGGACTATTTGCGGTGTAGGCCGGGGTGAAACCCGGAATGTTTGTTTGTTATTTTGCTTCCCCCCGGTCCTAGTTAAGTTGTTGCACACCGGATGTTTTGGTATGTGTTGTTGCCGTTTTGCAAGCCAGTTTCTGTATTTGCTGCTGAGTTTAGTAAAGACGATAAACAGCAATGTCTGCGTGCATCTTTAAATACTCGGGTTATCACACTGTTATACACAAAATGCAACACATTTAAAGATGAATTACCGTGTACACCCTCTTAGACCATGCAGATACAGGAACTCATTTTCAGGCTGTATACCATCAGCCTTTCTCTACATCCATGTTAGTTTGACCTGTAATGCAACAGTTCCACGCTCAACTCAACCTGGACATGTGACCAATTATGTTTCAAAATTATCTTTCTTAAAGTGCCCCTTACTTTAAACATTTTAAGGGAGCTCATCCTCTACTTATTACCTTGTAAATCACATTCATTCATTTTAATCAAATATATTTAAACAATGAATGAACTCAAATTAATATAAATTTATAACAGAAATATATAAATGCACATCTATTTGAAAACATGTCTTTGATAGTTACAAATGGACTTGGGACCACCAGGCCAAGGAGCACAGAGACCAAAAGACTTGGAACCACTGGACCAAGAAGCAGATAACTGAAAGGACCTTGCCGGAGACTCACTAGTAGATCTGTTGGATCCATGTTTACTTATAAACTTACTGATAATGACATTTTGTGTTCTGTAGGTTTGGAATATTGAAGGCTTGAGTTGGGATCCTGTTAAATGTGGAACAGACAGAATTTCAATACCACGAAAACAACTGTGGAGGCCTGATATTATCATCAATGAATTGTGAGTTTAAATATATCTGTATTTCTGAATCTTGATTTCTCGATTTTATTAAAAAAAAACTTCAAAGCTTTGCATGGATACCAAAAAGAACATAACACCCATACCTCTTTTTACTTTGAAGCATTGATGAAAATAAAGTCCCAGACACATATTACCTCTACCTTGAATATACTGGCAAGGTAATGGATGATCTTCCATTTCATGTCATCAGTTCTTGTAACCTGGACATCTATACCTTTCCATTTGATATTCAAAACTGCACATTCACCTTTAATTCATACCAGCACACTGGTAAGTTATCTTGACTGAAAGTAAAATTTCTCCTATAAACAACTTCTATGTGGTATGACCCTAGTAACTTTCATTTTTTGGTGTTCTCTGTAGTGCTGGATGTTCAGTTGTCCTTTGATAAACCGGTTGAGGAAGCATTCAAAAATTCTCTTGAAGCGATGACAACTAAAGGAGAGTGGGAGCTGGTCGACATGCTTGCTCAAAAACCTACAATACCTCCCCAGGAAATGAATATCTCACGGGACACGCTTACTTACTATGTATTATCATTTTAACACGATTCGAAAACTTACATTTAAACAAGAAAATAATGTTAGTCAAGGCCAACATCCTCTCATGGCAATTCATAACTATTTTAAATTTTGGTTCATTGCCAGCAAATTCGTATGACTCTTATTTGTGTTTTTTTATACAATCTCCACCGAGTTTATGTTTAGGGATGGACTCTCATGATTACTTTTTTTATTATTATTAAATGCATCGCATTCTAATTAAATTACTTTTGTCCTTTATTAGATCGTCCTCAGGCGTCGAGCGACTCTGTATGTGGTGAACCTCCTGATTCCCAGCTGCTTCCTCATTACAGTAGATCTGTTTAGCTTTCTTCTGCCTCCCCAAAACGTGGATCGTTCTGCCTTCAAAATGACCCTCATTTTGGGTTACACTGTATTCCTGCTGCTAATGAATGACCTGCTGCCCGTCACAGGAAACACCTTACCTCTCATAAGTTTGTATAGAAGCATCATTGTTACTTTAAAGTATTTCTGTCTTCTCCACTCCATACATCAAAAATTTTATACATTAAAAAAAATACATTACGTTAAAATGTATTTAATACAATAAATTAATGAAGCCATATCCATGCTTTTCCAGATGCTTTTTTCTCCCTCTGCTTGGCTCTGATGGTGGCCAGTCTTCTGGAGACAATTCTTATCATAAATATCCAGTGTGGCTCCACTCACTATGGACCTTTACCTTCATGGGCCAAGGCGCTTTTCCTCAACTATATCGCCAAACTTGTTCGTTTAAGCAAGAAACCCAGTGACCAAAACTGTGATCCTGAAGGTGATCAGCAGTCAGTCAGTGTTTCCATGAATAACTGAGTGCCGTGACTGGCCAATCAGAATGAAGTATTCAGAATGCTATGTAATAACAGAATACATTTATTTAATTAACTTCTCTTGTACCTGTAGAGCACAGACTAGAGACCAAACGCTGTGATCCTGCAGTTGAAACCCCTCCAAGCGAAGCAGCATATAAGACACCTGCTCTTCTGGAACTGAAGGAGATAAGCTACGAGTTACTCTCCATCCGTCAGCAGATTGATAAACATTTTAAAACTGATGAGAGTGCAGAGGAGTGGATGCATTTGGGTCAAGTCATTGACCGCTTGCTTTTCTGCCTGTATGTTGTGTTTCTTTCAGTTAGTTTTATCACTATTTTAGTCTTCTGGATTTACTGGTACAAGAAAAATGCATCTTTAATAAATAAATGGTAACCAAATAAAACTTTATAGGAATGAGTGTTAAGTACATTATATAATTGCTGAACCTGTATAACATATTGCTACTTATTAATGGAAGGTAATACTGCTCTATTGCTAATAGTTAATATTTTCTGCTAAATTTCTTTACTTTTTATTTGTTTTTGTCTCTACTTGTTGTATTTTTTACACAACTAATGAATTATCATAAATTTGTAGTCCTGTCAGAGCCGTGGCCTAGCAGTTCACAAACAATATAGAGCTGTTGGAAATACAAATGTCACAAATGCAATTCTGTAATGTTTAAATCCTATTTAAATTAATGAAGTGATATATTATGTTAAATAGAATAAAATTGTTTTTGAAATTAAAAAATAATTTTCCTGCCACTGTCTATCTGTCACTATGTAGTTTCCTTATACGTGGAAATGATCTATTTCAGTCAGAAAGGACAAAATGTAGGGCAGGATTTGTTAATGTTATTTAATTATGTTAAATGTTATTTATTAGGAATTGACTGGATGTGGGAAAGTGGTAGTTGCATATCATGTGAACAAGGAGGGACTTTTGACATCAGGAAAAGGGAAAAGGAAAGATGTTTCAGAGGTGGAGAAAAATATATAAAATAAATATTTTCTAATTTTTTATTTAATATTTTTAATTTAATTTATATTAATGCACAATAAGGCCAATTGCAATAAATATGAATTTAAATAGGATTAGTTTTAATTTCATCTTTATTTTATCTGTACGTGTTGTCCAGTAGGTTGAGGTGAAACTTTCGTATTAATTTCTGTAATTTGTGCTACTATGTTGCACAGACTCATTTTTAACAGCTGCAGTGATATGATCATGTCTTGTGACAGTTTTCATGCTATTTCAATCAGTCAATACTGGATGAGACAGAAAATCTGGAATCTGAGGGTGCAAAAAAATCTAAATATTGAAAAAATCACCTTTAAAGTTGTCCAAATTAAGTTCTTAACAATGCATATTACTAATCAAATTTATGGTAGGAAACTTACAAAATATCTTCATGGAACATGATATTTACTTAATATCCTAATGATTTTTGGCATAAAGAAAAATTGATAATTTTGACCCATACAATGTTTTTTGGCTTTTGCTACAAATATACCCCAGCAACTTAAGACTGCTTTTGTGCTCCAGGGTCACATATTTCTAATACAAACCTGATTACCATTCATAAGTCTGTCATTCTGCCATAGTCCACTATCTCTGTTAATTTGACCTTTGAAATCAAAACAGATACTGTATGTACCAGGTTCAGTTTTGTTTCTAATGACTTGAAAGTTAAAAAACTCTTTGAGTCACTCCTCAAGACTTAACATGAGTAACTTTGGATTTGAGTCATTTTTGAAAGTACAATTGTGGCCAAATATATTGGCTCCCTTGGTAAATATGATCAAATAAGGCTGTGAAAATTCATCAGCATTGTTAATCCTTTTGGTCTTTTATTTAAAAAAATCACAAAAATGTATCCTTTCATTGGATAATAAGAATTTAAAATGGGGGGAAATATCATTATGAAATAAATGTTTTTCTCTAATACACATTGGCCACAATTAATAGCCCCCTTGTATTCAATACTTTTTGAAACCTTTATTTGCCAGTTTAACAGGTCTAAATTTTCTCCTATAATGCCTGATGAGGTTAGAGAACACCTGACATGAGACCATTCCTTCACCCAGAATCACTCCAGACCCTTTAAATTCCCAGCTCCATGCTGGTGCTTCTCCTCTTCAGTTCACTCCTCTCATTTTCCGTAGGGTTCAGGTCAGAGGACTGGAATGGCTATAGCAGAAGCTTGGTTTTGAGCTCAGTGACCCATTTCTGTGGTTGTTTTGAGGTTTGTGTTTGGATTATTGTACGGTTGGAAGATCCAAACATGGCCCATTATAAGATTTCTAACAGAGTCAGTCACTTACTGATTTTTTATCTGTTGGTATTTGATAGAATCCATGATGCCATGTATCTAAACAAGATGTCCAGGACCTCCAGCAGAAATATAGGCTCACAACATCAAAAAATACAGCAGTATATTTCATTGTACACATGGGGTACTTTTTTTCTCTGTGTTCACCAAACCCATCTTGAGTGTTTGCTGCTAAACAGCTCATTTTTTAGATTCATCTGATCACAGAAGCCATTCCCATTTAAGGTTCCAGTCATGTCTGATAACTGAATATGCTTTAGTTTGTTTTTGGATGAGCTAGGAGAATTGTTCTTGTAACCCTCCCAAACAACATGTGTTGATGTAGGTTCTGTTTGACAAGGTTTTCTGAACCAGAGACTCAACTATTTTCTGCAGTTCTCCAGCTGTGACCCTTGGAGAGTCTTTAGCCACTCAAACTCTCCTTCTCACCGCACATTAGGACGATATAGACACACGTCCTCTTCCAGGCAGTTTTGAAACTTTTTCGGTTGGTTGGAAATTCTTAATTATTGCCCTGATGGTGGAAATGGGAATTTTCACTGCTCTAGCTCCTTTCTTAAAGCCACTTCACCAATTTGTGAAGCTCAATTATCTTTTGCTGCACATCAGATATATATTCTTTGGTTTTTCTCATTGTGATGGATGATTAAGGGAATTTGGGCTTTGTTTTCCCTCCTCTTTATATTTCTGTGAAACAGAGCTGGATGATTTCATGTTTATAATCACGCTGGAGTGCTCAAAATTGTGAAGATAAATGGGAATATACCTCAGAGTTATTTTACTCATAAGAATTTCTAGGGGTGCCAATAATTGTGACCAACGAGTATTTGAGAAAAACATTCATTTCATAATGATATTTCCCCTCTGTTTTAAATTCTTATTATCCAATGGAAGGATAATAAGAATTTTTTGTGAATTTTTTAAATAAAACACCAAAAGGATTAACAATGCAGATGAATTTTCACAGGCTTTTTTGATCATATTTACCAAGGGGGCCAATATTTTTGGCCACGACTGTAGAAACAAAACAGGTTCAAACACATTTAATATATATTTCTGTCCAGACATTTAGTTTAGTTTCCACATTTCACTTCAAGTTGCTTAAACAGCAGCATTTTATAGACAAAATCTGAACTGGAATTTCCTATTTGATTTGTATCTTCATCAAAGTAATACTTCATATTTTTAGTAATGTTATCAGGATTCGGTTAACACTACATCTGAAGATGAACATTTCAGATGCTTCAGCAACTAAAACAAACTAATCAGCGTTAATTAGGTTTGTGAAATCCTAACCATGTCATAATGTACTACATAATGTAAAAAAAAAAATACATTTTTATGGTTCTTCTGTAATTCTGTGGTGCTAATTATTATTATTAAGTTGCATCATTATTTTGGTAAATATTTAGGTCAGGTCAATTTTAAAACTAAATTATGAATGATCATTAATTTTAGTGTTATCATTAATTATGAAACACTGGTTTAGTACAGATAAGTTTTTGTACTGATTTTGCATGTTTTTAAAGATATTGCTTTTGCAGTTATGGGAACATTCTAGAAGTTTCTGTAGCATTCTGAAATATTCTGTGATATTTTAATGCTTTCCAAAACATTCCAGAACATTGTGGGACTAGTCCTAAAAGACAAAAATCATCCAACATACACTTCTGAAGTTTTGGACAACTCACTTTTGGTATCTACAGTATGTTCAGTTATTGTTGTTAGCTCAGTTTTATGCATGTACCATGTCATTTTTATGCATGAGTAATAACAGATTAGCTTGTAGAAGTTCCCAACATTTTTTTTCTTTGATACTGTTTATGATACACAAAATGTAATGTGGTTTTCATATTCAGCATGCCAAACTTCATAAAGAAACATAAAAATAAAAGCATAAACCAAAACATAAAAATTTGTTTCATGGTGATATCAACATTTATATTATGAAGTATGTAAAATATGATTACCACAAAAGGCCTTGAATATGTACTAGCGCTTCTTTAAATCATTTCTATCCTATGTTCTTTATTGTTTCATTAATATTTGTAAATAAAATCATAATCTTTACCAATTATTCATTTTACCCTTCAAATGGAAAAGAGCACTAGAGAAACAAACCATAATATTTGTAATGTGGGATTTACACCACAATTTTTTTTTTTTTTTTTTTTTTTTTTGCATGTTGTTGGCTTCTCAGACTATGGGATAGACAAATATCTAGGCAAATCAGTTTTGGTATATAGTTTGACACGCTATTTGAATCCTCACAGACTTCATGAAACTGTAGGATTAATAATATTTAAAAATATATTTCATACTCATTGGCCATTTTTTTTGTCCATTCTAAAAAAGGTGATGGCTGTAGCTTTGCTCTCAAGATCACAGGTAAGACATATTGTTAATATAGTACATGTATGATATTATTCTGAATGTTTATTTTCAACACTATCCACTGCATGTAAATTGTTGAATTAGCAGGTTCATCAGGTAACATATGAATACACTAATTATTAATAATAGACTCTTGTTCGTCTTCTGGGCATTATGGTGTTATTACAGTACATATGTATTAAATTGTTTTAATGTTTTTAAATTTGTAATCATTTTGGGAAGCAGTTTTCACATTTAAGTGTTTGTTGTATTAACACATTACACAGTATATGTAATATGGATACTGCCGCATAAAACGCCACTCAGTGAGTCCAAATATCCATTAATAAACATAAAAATATAATCACAAATCTTTGGAATTTTTCTATGAAGAAAATAAATACCTGTCATTCCACTGGTTCATGGTTTGTGGAGAGTCGTTGTCACATGTTGCCATTTCTGTTTTTTCTTATATGTGGGAAAAAACATTTAACAAATAAATGATTTATTTAATGTGTCTATCATCATTACAGTTGGCTGGATTCACAGCTCTTCTTTCACAGTTCAAGCTCATTATCTGCTGTCTCCTCATGCAATGTAAGATCAAATAAAATTTTCATTAAAAATAAAGGTCTAATCGCATCAAATCATTTCATCACTTTTAACAAAATAATTAACAGTTATGTAATGTTTAACTGTTGCATATTTGCTTGGGTGGATTGAGATACTGTATATATAAAAATAAATTAGTCGTTTGTAAAGGTAAAGAAATATCTTTTAAAAATATGTAGCCTCTGTTGTTTATCAGTTGATATTTTTCTTAACGCACTCAACAAGGTAATTCATGTTCTAATTTCATGCATTAATTTATTCTTGCAGGTCTGTTAATGAAATCTGCATGGACTATTAACTGCTCTGAACCCACTACAGATGCTCTTTTAAGTGCCTTGAAGGACAGCATCATTGATAAAACAGATGTGAGGCCAGTTATTTACCCGAAAACTCCCACCAACATTAGTGTGAGCTTCACTCTGTATGGAATTTTAGGTGTGGTAAGTTTATTTAATATCAGTGGCAATCAATTATATGGGATATAGGACAAAAGAGTGAGTCACATATACTGGTGATGTAGAATTAGGGCCAAGTTAAAGAAAGAAAAAAAAAAAAACAGAACAGAGGCAAAGAGTCTGAAAAGACAGCCAGAAATTTGAGCAGACATTGCTGGGCTGTAGTCATAATGATAAATAGAGCTGCATATAATCTGCGTATGAGCTCAGTAAGTCTGTGTATTTCAAGAAGTGGAGAGGCCAAGCACTGAACCCTGAGGAACCCCTAAAATTTTAGGAATTACTGTTTGTATACATTCAAAAACTTTAAAGTTTTAGTTTTTTTCATTTAAAGAAGACTGGATTTGCCTACTTTCCACTCCACTGTCATTTTGATTTCGTTTGTGAATGATACTTCAGAATTGAATAAATTAAGAAATGCACAGTGAGCAGGTCTTTAGGCAACTGCGAGATAAAATTACACTCTTAATTTTTCTCTTTCAGGATGAAAAAGCTCAAATATTTAATTCATTCATTTGGGTGTATCTGGTAAGTCTTCCTGCAGCTGTCGTTAGGCCTCTCTGTGTGATTCCTCACTTTTTCATGCATTTTTATAATAAATAAAATTGATTTTGTGTGTTTGTAGTTTTGGAATATCGAAGGTTTGAGCTGGGATCCTGTTGAATGTGGTACAGACAGAATCTCACTGCCAAGAAAAAAGCTGTGGATGCCTGATATTGTGATTAATGAATTGTGAGTTTAAAAAGTATCAAGCTATTATATTCATGTCAATGCTGAACACTGCATACAAATCTGTATCTCATAAAAAAATGCCACCTGATTAGTACTATAGTACATTTGAGACTCACTCAAAAGCTAAACAAGCATAATGGATATTAAAAGATATGCTCTGTAACATTTAAAAACTACCTATTCCTAAAGTTGCTTTCTTTTACTTTGAAGCATGGATGAAAATAAATGCCCAGACACATATTACCTCTATGTCAAAAATACTGGAGAGGTAATGGATGATCTTCCCATTCATGTGATCAGTTCCTGCAACATGGACATCTACACCTTTCCATTTGATATTCAGAACTGCACATTTACTTTTAACTCATATAAGCTCACTGGTAAGCTGGGTTGACTGAGGGGTACATTTTCAGTTATATCTACTAACTACCTTGTCACCTCTTGATGGTTTGTTGTTTTCTACAGCGGGGGATGTTCAATTGTTCTTTGTTGAACCTGTGGAGGTAACACTTAGGAATTCCCTATCTGTGATGAAAACGAAAGGAGAGTGGGAGCTAGTCAACATGCTTGCTGAGAAACCTCTGATACTTCCAGAAGAGCTAAATAAAACTTTCGATACACTTATTTACCATGTATGTACTCTTCTCAATTTACTACACCTTTTGTATAAAATAAGTTTAAATCGCTTGAATTACTCTGTTATATACTTATATATTTTTACCAATCAGGTCGTTCTCAGTCGTCGCCCCACGATGTATGTGGTGAACCTCCTGATTCCCAGCTGCTTCCTCATTGCTTTAGATCTGTTCAGTTTTCTTCTTCCACCCCAGAACGTGGATCGTTCTGCCTTCAAAATGACCCTCATTTTGGGTTACACTGTATTCCTGCTGCTAATGAATGACCTGCTGCCCGTTACTGGAAACACATTACCTCTCATAAGTTTGTATAAAAGTTTTGTTGTAGCCTTAGACTCTGTCCTAACCAGTCATCTGACAAGCTGTCTTCAATGAAAGGAAAATGCCCCAGAGAAGTAACACAATTTCTTGTCACTTGTCATTTTACTGCTGGTTATGACAGTGTTACAGCACCTTTCTCTCTCTTGCCAATTTTCAAAATTTGTCTGATTTGTAAGACACCTTACCTCTTTTCTGTGTCTCTTTTCAGACGTGTTTTTCTCTCTTTGCTTGGCACTGATGGTGGCCAGTCTTCTTGAGACAATCCTCATCACTAACATTCAGTGTGGCTCCACTCACTATGGACCTTTACCTTCATGGGCCAAGATGCTTTTCCTCAACTATCTTGCTAAGCTTGTTTGTTTAAGCAAGAAACCCAGTGACCAAAACTGTGACCCTGAAGGTGAGTCTTACCATGCAAAATCGAATAAGTCTGTCTAGTTTTGTTTAATAAATTAACCTAATAATAAACCTTATCCGGATAGATGTACGGATGATCCATTGTGACAACCCTTATCAAGAACAGAGAGTTTTAAGTTCTTCATAAGTAATCATTTCCAAATGTCATTTAAGAGTACTCTATTTATGTATAAATACATGAATAGCTTAATTAGGTTATTGAGTACAGACATAATACATTTATTTCAACATCTTCTCTTGTACCTGTAGAGCACAGACTAGAGACCAAACGCTGTGATCCTGCAGTTGAAACCCCTCCAAGCGAAGCAGCATATAAGACACCTGCTCTTCTGGAACTGAAGAAGATAAGCCACGAGTTACTATCCATCCGTCAACAGATCGATAAACATTTTAAAACTGATGAGAGTGTAGAGGAGTGGATGCATTTGGGTCAAGTCATTGACCGCTTGCTTTTCTGCCTGTATACTATATTCCTCTCAGTTAGTTTCATCACTATTTTTGTATATTGGATGTACCAGTACAACAAAACTGCATCTTTAATATAAAGAAATCTACTGAAAGTATGTGAGTGCTGTGTACACTGATCAGCCACAACATTAAAACCAATGAAAGGTGAAGTGAATAATGGCACCTGTCAAGGGGTGGGATACATTAGGCAACAAGGGATTGGTCAGTTCTTGAATTTCATGAGTTGGGAGTAGGAAAAATGAGCAAACAAAAAGATCATTGTGAAAGATCATTGAGTGACATTGAGAATTGGTGATGGTTAGATGATTGGGTCAAAGCATTTCCAAAATGGCAAGTCTTGTGGGGTGTTCAGAGCAAGTGGCACAAGGAAGGACAACCGGTTAACCAGTGTCAGGGTCACTGATGCATATGGGGAGCGAAGCCCAATAATTATCGATCACACAGAAGAGCTTAAATTGCTAAAAGACCTAATGCTAGCCATGAGGGTTCAAGGTGTTGCCTTGCCCTCCAAATTCCCCAGATCTCAATCTAACTGAGCATCTATGGGTTGTGCTGGGCCAACAAAACTGATCAATGGAGGCCTCACCTCACATCTTGCATAACTTTAAAGAACTGCTGCTGATATCTTGGTGCTGGGCACTAAAGGACACGTTCAGAGGTCTTATGGAGTCAATAGGTCAATACATCAGCGCCGGTCTGGCAGCACTAGGGAGAGCTCCACAATATTAGGCAGATGTTTCAATGTTGTAGCTGATCAGTGATTTATTAAATCAAATTGTCTAATACTGAAGATTTTATGCAGATGTTTTGTTCTGTACTTTCCTTTTGTTTATGGTGTTGTCAAAGGGTGCCCAAGGGTGTTATAAGATGTGTTACATTATATATGGTTATGCAGTGTTAGATAACTGTACATTAATGGGTGTTTATATATAGATAAAGTTCATGATTTCATCTACAGTTCATAGTTTTACTCACATCTTTTAGGTCTTTCGAGAAAGTGCTGATTACCGATTCCAGCACTTAGCTGGAGAATGGTTGAATTATAACAAAAATAAACTCCTTCTTGCTGTTGTTTGAAAAGAGTGAAAAAGATGAATAAATATATCAACAAATGTATGATTTCTGAACTGTGCCATTTATTTTTAATGAAATGCATTCGGGGGGTGATGGGGGGAACTATAGAGAAAATGCTCACTAAGACTTTGATCATGACGTTTTATATGAGATTCAAGAATACCAAGTGGGTTTACACAAAACATTGAATCGTTACACCACCCTATCTTCTCTAAATAATCCATCCTTCACATATTTAACTCTATGTTTAGAACTTCATAAAAACATTATGATACTACTATTTACGATCACATATGGAGGGTCATCTGTGGTTTTGGTTCATTGAATTAACGTGTATATAAGAATAAGAGTTGAACATTTGAGGAAACATTTGAAGTAGTAATAGTAGTATCTACATTTGGTCTAGTCTTAAATTTTCATTATAGTTCTTGATTTAAATGTGATGTGTCACATGTACCAGAGTGGCATACAATTACATTTTAAGGGGAAATAAACAATTTACACAACAGTTTGTAAATCATTACAGTAAGTCTCATTTCAGTTTTTAATAATCCTGAAGCAGCAAGATTAGAAAGATTGTCACCGAAGATGGTTGTGTAGTGAAAATCAGTTTTTAAAAATCACAGGCTCTCAATCTAAGACACAGGAAGCTTTTATTTTACATTCAGACTTGGATGTAAATTGACTAAGTAAGTTGCATAGCCCTGGATTAGTTAAATATATAATTTTTGATTAGTGCTAACTTTCAACTGCATTTTGATATTCAGTTTCCAGTACAATTTCCATCCATTACATTTTCTCAAAATTGCTCTATTGTCTTTTCTGCAGTTGTATTAAACATGAAATAATGTTTGAAGATACAAACATGACATTTTTATGTGATTCAAACCCTAATAAATAGACTATTAATATACAATTGTGTGTATATTAGTTGTGCGGTGTTTCATTAACCTGGAAAACTGTGTAAACATCAAATGGAGAGGGGAAAAAAAATTCACTTTAACATTTTGTGACATACTACGTTATTACAGGGTTTTTTTTCTTTTGCTAACATTCCTTTGTCCAGTCTGTTGTCACGTTTTCAAAACTCTAAACACAATTAGCACAACATCCATATTTTGTTTTCATACAATATTCTATCAATTAACACGTTTCTAAAATGCTTAAATACTTATTTTTTTTATTTTAATGCTTAAACACAGCATGACAAAAATGAAGACCTTACGTTCCAAACTTTAAATATAGTGTAAAGCCTCTACTTCTGCAACAACAGCAGCTTAAAAGAGCTGATAATAATTATTTTAAAGAAAAAGCTGATTCCAGTCTTAATGAATAATTCCAAGTCTTTCTATTGTATGGGCATGCACAATTAAAAAAGGCACTCTCTGGATTGGTTTTGTTCAAAACAATGCAGAACAACAAAGAGAAGCAGACAAAGAAAATGTGGTTTTGGCCAGAAAATTAACTATTTGGCTATTTGTGTGATGTAGCTGTGTTTCTGTGTTAAGAGTTTAAAAAAAATAGTATTGGTAAATGCTTGTTAGCAATTGAAAAAAACTGTAATGTCATATTTACACCACAGTTTCAGACAATGCCACGTTTCTAAGCCTCAGGTATAAGTATGCAAAAGTATGCTTAACCACAGAGATCACAGTTACCGCCAACTTTTATTTTGATACACACTTTTGCATACTGGGCTTGTGTCACCAATGTCTGATATTTCCAGAAGGTGAGGAATTAAAATATTGAGTTTTTCAAAAACATTCAGTGTTGCATGCCAGCACTAGCTGAATGAATAATTCATTTGCCTAAGCAAATCACTTATTTGTATTTAGGATACATTCACGCCATTACCTGTCAAACTGAGAAATGATTCTGAAATGAAAATCTGTGGGACCCAGTTAGTCACAACACTGACCAAGAACTTAATGGATAAAGAACTTATGCCAACATTCAAGGTAAGATTCAGTAATTAACAAGAAGGCTTGGTTTCAGCTGAAAATAATTATGATAGCTAATGGTTTTGCTCTATAACTTTTCTACATGTATGCTTAAGCAGAGAATGAATAGTAGCATTGCAGTGCAGACTGTTGTGTTTAACCCTTTTGATGCATGAATTCTGAATTGTTGAATTTAGGCTGTCAGAAATAAAAACACCTTACAAAGACTACAGTCATATATAATAACAGAAAAGTGTTACAACATAATTTAAAGACCTGTACAAAATATTTTGGATCCTATGTATAAGAGAGTTATAACATTGAAAGTTTTTTACAGCTGTCTTCTGTACACAAAATATATATTTTAAAATTATTAATTTTTTTTTTTTTATTAAATTCACTTCTGGACAGAAAATTTTTGCTTTGTATTATTCCAGAAAGGTTATTAAGTATCACTTTAGTAAAGGGACCGATTATCACTATTAACTAGTTGCTTATTAGCATGCCTATTATTAACATATTGACTGTTTTTATTGACTGTTTTTATAAATATTCTGCATGATCATATTCTACATCCCTAATCCTACCCAAATTTAATTGCAAGATTTGGAAGTAAAGTGTGACTGGTCTAAATATGTTTTTTGGAGCTGTACTATTTCAGTCTTTCTACTTCAAAATTGTATGTTTAATTCATTGTTAATTTCTTTGTTCATTATGCTGTTTCTATTTCGATCTTAAAACTTCATTTGGACCCTTCTGTTCTTCAAACATACAGTATGTTGCCTATCATAAATAAAATGTATCGAATTCTAGGTCCAAATCTTAATGGCATTTTGTAGATATAACTCTGAAGGAAATATTCTACTCTGATCAAACTTTTGATGGATCAAGACAAGAGTGCTCAAGAAACATGTTTGTTGATTTATTCGAGATGTGGTTGGGTTATTAATTCAGAAACAAATGTTTATGTTTATCATTGCAGGCTAGACAATGAACTGCCAATCTTCAACTCACTTCTTCTTCATCTGCTTCACTGTGCAATGTAAGATAATCAGTTTATTAAGACTAAAAAAATTAGCAAATGATCAAAAGAACCTTGTGCTCGTGGCCTCTAGGTTTGTAATCCATCTTTTTGGTTTAATAAGTGTAATGGGTGTATTCCTTTAAGAAAACGTGATTAAGTAAGTGGTTATCGAGTTAATTCAACATGTTAGGTTCTGTGAGTGTATTCACCACTTTTAGAGAGAATAAAGTGATTCTGTTGCTCTGTTAAGACAAGTGTGTTCATTTAGAAATCATTACAATAAGCATATAGCTTGTTTCTTTCATGACTACTAGTTTTGCACTCCTTTCTCTCTTTGGGTCTGAAACACAGCTGCTCTCATGAGATCTGCAGACACAATTAACTGCTCCCAGCCAACCGCAGAGTCTCTCCTACAAGCGCTCAGAGAGAGTGTCTTCAACAAAACCGAAGTGCGGCCAGTTATTAATCCAAGGACACCTACAAAGATCAATATGAGTTTTATTTTGTATGCAATTTTAGATGTGGTGAGTAAATATCCAAATATACCAATCACGGTATGCAATCACATTACATGAAAAGTTCAAATGGCTAAATAGAAATTGTGAATGTTTTCCCTTTAGGATGAAAAAGCTCAAACCTTGGATACGTTTATCTGGCTGCAGTTTGTAAGAGCTCTAAGTATCTTTTACCTTACCGTTTATTCTTTGCCTTCAATTCATAAAATCTATCATGTTGTATTTTAAAATATATCAATATTTTGATATTTGTATTTTTGTAAGTGTTTACACTATGTAAGTAAAAAAAATAATCAGTATGACATTGGTATTTTGAAGGACTGGACTATTGAGGGTTTGAGCTGGGATCCTGTTGAATGTGGAACAGACCGAATCACACTGCCAAGAAAAAAACTCTGGAGGCCTGATATTGTCATCAATGAATTGTGAGTTCCAAAATAAAGCATTAAAATTCAAACCATTGCATAAGGTTATTATATAAACTTGAACTATTCTACAACTTAACTTAATAAAAATAGCAACAAGGGCCAGGGTTGGATGCGTTGGAATGGGAAGTCAACATGGAAAAATTGGGTAACGTTTGATATGGTATGCCGTTCCAAATCTAACAAGGCCAAACTGTTCAGAAGTTCTAAACAAAAATGCTAATTTTTATATCTTTTGACCAGTAGGTGGCACTGTTCCAAAACTGCTCATGTGCCCCCAGATCATGCTTGGTATAACACACACCAAGTTTGGTCAGAATCTGCTTAATTATTGTGGAGATATAATCTCATGTTCATTCCTGCATGACCTTCATCAAATTTGTTAACATGCTTCACGAGAACGGTTTGAACTTACTAAAATCTTTTGATTACTTTTTGCCAGCATGTTCTGAAGATGATCTTTGCCAGTGTTGATGAGAATCGCACAAACTGTTTAGGACGAGTTCGAAAAAGTTGATTTTTCAGAAAATTTTAAATTACAAAAAAAATGTTAACCTGGAGATTTTTAAATCATGGTATGCATTCAATTTGGCATGAGCCAAGGAATCAGAGTGCAACTTTGGCCTGTTGGTACCACTAGATTATTTGAGTTAGAGATTCATGTTGTGACTGTCCTCTATCTTTGTACCAAGTTTTCAACTTTCCCACAAGCAGTTCTATCAGCTGCTGTAGACTATATAATACAGTAGAAAATGAATGGTCCCTAATAATAATTTATAATAGTTTAGGAATAGCTTAAACAGAAAGCATATGAAATGCAATCTGTGAACATTAATGGAAAGACAAAGCAGGTAAATTACTGTGAATTATAAAACATATTGTTCCAGATACTGCTTGGTCAGTGTATGTTGATTTGCATATACCTAGTATGTGCTGCAAAACAACATATTTTCAGTGGGTTACCACAATGACAAGTCGGCTAATCAGATTTTAGTTGACTCATCTAAGCAAAGAAATTCAAAAAATAATGTATGTGTTGTTATATATATATATATATATATATATATAATATATATATATATATATATATATATATATATATATATGTGTGGAAAAGTTCATTTATTTCAGTAATTCAACTCAAATTGTGAAACTTGTGTATTAAATTCAATGCACACAGACTGAAGTAGTTTAAGTCTTTGGTTCTTTTAATTGTGATGATTTTGGCTCACATTTAACAAATTCACACACCATCTCAACAAATTAGAATAAGGTGACATGCCAATCAGCTAATCAACTCAAAACACCTGCAAAGCTTTCCTGAGCCTTCAAAATGGTCTCTCAGTTTGGTTCACTAGGCTACACAATCATGGGGAAGATTGCTGATCTGCCAGTTGTCCAGAAGACAATCATTGACACCCTTCACAAGGAGGGTAAGCCACAAACATTCATTGCCAAAGAAGCTGGCTGTTCACAGAGTGCTATATCCAAGTGGAAGGAAAAAATGTGGAAGAAAAAGATGCACAACCAACCGAGAGAACCGCAGCCTTATGAGGATTGTCAAGCAAAATCAATTCAAGAATTTGAGTGAACTTCTTAAGGAATGGACTGAGGCTGGGGTCAAGGCATCAAGAGCCACCACACACAGACGTGTCAAGGAATTTGGCTACAGTTGTCGTATTCCTCTAGTTAAGCCACTCCTGAACCACAGACAACGTCAGAGGCATCTTACCTGGGCTAAGGAGAATAAGAACGTCTAGGTTACGTATGTAACCCTCGTTCCCTGAAGGAGGGAAAAGATACGTTACGTCAGAAAGAGACTAACGAATGGGGTCTCGCCCGAGAGCCCAATCGCCTTCGAGTGGTGACAAAACGAGCCAATGGTACACAGTGTACCTTGGTCTGCAGGATTTGCATCGTGAGCTCCGCCCCGCTGTGTGGATATATAAGGAGCAGCACGAGCAACTCGCATTCAAGTCTTTGCTGAGGAGCCGAGCTAAGTGACCCAGCCGTTCAGCGGAAAAGCGATGTGGCAAGGCGGTGATACCCATGAATCTCTGAGGTACCCAGCCCGCAGGGTGGAATGTTTCAATGACAGAGATGGCAAGCTGGCTTGCCAAGGGAAAGACACACGCTACCAAGAGACTTACTGTGGAGATACACACGTCGGATTGCCCAAAAAGGGGAATCACAACACATGGAGGCACCTAATCCAACACAGGGGCTGGCCTCCGTAACAAACAAAGAGCTGGTCTGAGATCCTGAAGCACTGAGTTCTGTCTACGTAGGTGAGGAGCGCACGTACTGGACAGAGCAGCGTCAGGGCTGGGTCTGCCTCCTCCGGGGGTAGCGCTTGCAAGTTCACCACCTGATCTCTAAAAGGAGTGGTGGGAACTTTGGGCACATATCCAGGCCAGGGTCTCAAGATAATGTGAGAGTTGGCTGGCCCGAATTCCAGGCATGCTTCGTCAACTGAAAATGCTTGCAGGTCCCAGACCCTCTTAACTGAAGCCAAAGCCGTCAGGAGCGCACTCTTTAATGATAAAAACTTCAACTCTTCTGACAGCAAGGGTTCGAAGGGAGCCCTCTGCAGTGCAGACAGAACCACTGTGAGGTCCCAAGAGGGAATTTGATGAGGGCTAGGCGGATTGAGCCTCCTGGCCCCTCTCAGGAATCATGCTTCCCAAAGAGACTTACCGTCAACCGGAAATGGCGGCTACATAGACCTTCAGGGTGGAAGGAGACAGCCTACATTCCAACCCTTCCTGAATAAAGGAAAGCATTGCTGTCGCAAGGACTACAAATTCGGAGAACCAGGTCTGGCCGGGTCAATAAGGCACAACCATGTGGACCTGCTCCTCGTCCTCCATGATCTTGCACACCATCTGTGCAAGAAGGCTCACTGGGGGAAACGCATACTGCACCGGCCCAGAGGCCAGCTGTGCGCCAGAGCGTGGTGCCAAGGGTGCCCTCGGTCAGGGAGTACAACAGGCAGTGGCAATTATCTGGAGAGGCAAACAGGTCTAGCTGAGCTCTCCGAAGTGTTCCAAAATCAGCTGAACCGACTGGGGCTGGAGTTTCCATTCCCCGGGGCAAGACTGCTGAAGTGAAAGCTGCATAATTGAGGATGTGAATGGCATGAAGCAACCTCAGATGCTTCTGACTCCACAAGAGGAGATGAAGAGCGAGTTGCGACATGCGATGGGAGCGTAGACCATCCTGACGGTTAAGGTATGCTACGGTCGCAGTGTTGTCCGTACGGACCAGTACATGCTTGTCCCTCAACAGGGCCTTGAAGCGGTGTAGAGCAAGCCGTACTGCTAGCAACTCGAGGCAATTGACATGCCACTGAAGTCGTGGTCCTGTCCAGGAGCCGGACGCAGCATGTCCATTCCACCTGGCACCCCAGCCCGTGGCTGAAGCATCTGTTGACACAACAACATGCCCGGATGCTGATTCTAGGGGAACACCAGCCCGTAGAAACAAGAGGTCCAAGCACAGGGTGAAGGTTTGGTGGCAGGTTGGAGTGATGATCACCCAGAACGTGCTCTGTTGCCATGCCCATCTCGGGACTCGGCCGTGCAGCCAGTGCTGAAGCAGTCTCATATGAAGCAACCTGAGCGATGTGACCACCGCTGAGGATGCCATATGCCCCAGGAGCCTTTGAAATAGTTTCAGTGGAACCGCCCTCTTGCCTTCGAATTGACTTGGCAATTCAGCAGTGACTGTGTGTGCATGCTCATAAGCTGCGCGAACATGGTGACCGAGAAAAGAGAACAGATGAACAGATGGCCCCGGCATGGGAGGCATGGCGTCCCTTAGCGGGGTTGGAGTGCGAGCACTCGTGTGATTCCGAGATATGGCAAAGAGAGCGTGAGAAGGCAATGCGTTCTCGAGCCGGCTCTGCGTGGAAACTGGCAAGGGAAGAGGGGGATGAGAGCGGCGAGAAAGCACGTCACCAACTGTTGTCTGCAGCCTCTTGGGACACGGAGGTAGAAGAAACAGCTCTTTTAATGAAGGAATAAAGAAAACGAAAACAAAGGATTCTCGCCCTGCCCTCCTCCGGGGGAAGGAGTGGTCCTGCTACCATCTCGTGAAGAGCTGACATCCCCAACTCCGGGTCGCCCATCTCAGGAAAGCCTCTTGGCCTGACACTTGGCAGGTTTGGGGGCAGAGACAGGCTGCGCCGCCCTTCTGCGACCATCTCCTCGCTGCGACATGGGTGGAGGCTGCTGCTGTGGCCGAGCGGGAGTGGAGGACACCACAGGGGGGCGCCCTCTGCGACGAACAGGCTGAGGCGGCTGAGCCAGCGGCAGTGTGGAGGCAGCAGCGGGCCGCCGGGGCAGAATGTGCTTAATGGCCTCAGACTGCTTCTGGGCGGCAGAGAATTGCTAGGCAAAACTCTCTACCGCGTAGCCGAAGAGAAAAGTCTGGGAGACCAGGGAGTTGAGGAGCTGAGTCCGATAAGACTTCCTCCTGTCTGCCAGGTTCAGCCATAGGTGGCGCTCCTGAACCACCAAAGTGGACATCACCTGACCCAAGGAGTGCACAGTGACCTTCGTCGCCCAGAGAGCGAGGTCGGTAGCAGTGCGCGCCTCCTGCAAAACCTCTGGGTCAGCACTGCCCACTTGCAGCTCTTTGAGCACCTTGGCCTGGTAGACCTGAAAGGTGGCCATCGCATGCAGGGCAGAAGCGGCCTGACCCGCAGCTCTGTAAGCCTTGGCCACAAGTGTGGATGAGAACTTACAGGCTTTGGAGGGAAGCTTGGGACCACCACGCTAGTTGCATTGCAACAGAATGCTCCACTGGGGGTATCCCAGCATACACTTTGGCTGCTCCGCCATCGAGGGCAGTGAAGGCGGAGGAAGCACCAGAACGGTTTTGGGCAGTTAAAGGTGCCTTCCATGAACTGGTCACTTCCTGGTGCACCTCCGTGAAGAAAGGAACCAGAGGGGGGGGGCTGGTGATCAGCACAAACAGCCCCCAGGAACCAATTGTCCTGCCTCAAGCGTTCGGGGCAGGGTGGAGGATTCCACTCAAGCCCGATGCACTCAGCTGCCCGGGAAAGCACAGCTGTCAGCTCGGGATCAGACTCAGGCAACGCTGGCGCTCTCGGGGGAGGCAACGCAGCCGAATCCTCATCTCCCGACTCAAGCCTGCCTTGTGATGTGGCAATCGACATGTGGTCATCCTCAGGAGCCCCAAATGAGATGTTGGGAACCTGGTGAGAGGGTCCAGCAAACTCATCTGGAAACTCAACCGGCTGCAGCGTTTGTGAGGAGGGGTGGCCCGAGGAGGATGGGTCATAGGGGGTGTGGACGAGGTGACCCTCAGATCACCCTGGCCACCAGCCAAAATAGTCTTCTTATGAGAAGAGGAACTAGATTGGGGTGTGGCAGAGGGGACTCTATACCTCTTAAAGTAATCGAGTCTCGATCTTAACGACGAGATGTTCATGTCCCCGCAATGAGAACATGAGTCATCCACGAACACAGTCTCAGCGTGCTGAAAGTCCAGACACGTGACACAGCAATCGTGGCCGTCACGAGGAGCCATATATCGACTGCACCCAGAAACACACGGGCGGAATGACATCTTTAAAAAAACGCAAACACAACCCAAAAACTCTTTTAGAAAGCTCTTTCAGAGGTGTTGAAGCGCTCAGGGGAGCTGAAAGGCAGGAAGATCTTGACGAAACGCTGAACCGTGCCGTCACACCAACACCAGCTGACTCGCTTTGACTAGATGTGCTCGGCTCCAAAGCGAAAGCTTGAATGCGAGTTGCTCGTGCTGCTCCTTATATACCCACACAGCGGGTGGAGCTCATGATGCAAATCACACAGACCAAGTTACCCTGTGTACCATTGGCTCGTTTTGTTACCACTCAAAGGTGATTGGGCTCTCGGGCGAGACCCCATTCGTCAGTTTCTTTCTGACGTAAGGTCGAACGTGACCAACTGAAAGGGAACTGGACTGTTGCCCAGTGGTCCAAAGTCCTCTTTTCAGATGAGAGCAAGTTTTGTATTTCATTTGGAAACTAAGGTCCTAGAGTCTGGAGGAAGGGTGGAGAAGCTCATAGCCCAAGTTGCTTGAAGTCCAGTGTTAAGTTTCCACAAACTATGATGATTTGGGGTACAATGTCATCTGCTGGTGTTGGTCCACTGTGTTTTTTGAAAATCAGTCACTGCACCCATTTACCAAGAAATTTTGGAGCACTTCATGCTTACTTCTGCTGACCAGCTTTTTGAAAATGCTGATTTCATTTTCCAGCAGGATTTGGCACCTGCCCACACTGCCAAAAGCATCAAAAGTTGGTTAAATGACCATGGTGTTGGTGTGCTTGACTGGCCAGCAAACTCACCAGACCTGAACCCCATAGAGAATCTATGGGGTATTGTACAGAGGAAAATGAGAAACAAGAGACCAAAAAATGCAGATGAGCTGAAGGCCACTGTCAAAGAAACCTTGGCTTCCATACCACCTCAGCAGTGCCACAAACTGATCACCTCCATGCCACGCCGAATTGAGGCAGTAATTATAGCAAAAGGAGCTCCTACCAAGTATTGAGTACATGTACAGTAAATGAACATACTTTCCAGAAGGCCAACAATTCACTAAAAATGTTTTTTTTATTGGTCTTATGAAGTATTCTAATTTGTTGAGATAGTGAATTGGTGGGTTTTTGTTAAATGTGAGCCAAATTCATCACGATTAAAATAACCAAAGATTTAAATTACTTCAGTCTGTGTGCATGGAATTTATTTAATACACGAGTTTCACAATTTGAGTTGAATTACTGAAATAAATGAACTTTTCCACGACATTCTAATTTATTGAGATGCACAGCCACTGCTGTGGCTGTCTGTGACATACTGTCCTATTTAATTGCAGCATAAGTGACAACCAAGCCCCAAGCACATATTATCTTTATCTTTACAACAACGGCAAAGCAGAAGATCGGCTGCCAATCCACGTGATCAGCTCCTGCAACCTAGACATCTACACCTTTCCATTTGACATTCAAAACTGCACGTACACATTTGGCTCTTACAAGCATACAAGTAAGTAACATTTTTTTTAGGCTGTCCATTAAAGTTCCAATTTCAGTTCAGTTCCAATTTAAGGAAGGAAAACATTATGTGCAGTTTGTTTGGATTTGCTCAAACCTATAAACCCTAGTTTTACATGTTAAACATTCAATTGATAAGGTGTTAAATTTGACAGCCATTTGGGACTGATGCAAATTAATTTCTCCCTCTACAGTTCGAGATGTTCACATATTATTCTCAGAGCCAGGAGAGGCCACACTCAAAAAATCTCTACAGTACATGGAGACAAAAGGAGAGTGGCAACTGACTGACGTGATCGCCAGAAAATCTGCCAACTCATCATACTTTAACATGGACGGATTGGACAAATGGGATGAAATAATTTACCATGTTTGTGTCACCTTCAGTTTGTTCAGAAGTTTTAATTTCAATGAACCATTTCTTTATTGTTTGTCCTGTTTATTGTTCTAATGTTTGTCACATATTAGATCGTCCTGAAGCGCAGACCAACTCTGTATGTGGTGAACCTGCTGATCCCCAGCTACTGCCTGATTACCGTAGATCTGTTCAGCTTCCTCCTGCCTCCTCAGAACACGGATCGCTCTGCCTTTAAAATGACCTTGATCTTAGGCTACACCGTCTTCCTCCTCCTCATGAACGATCTGCTTCCTGTTACAGGAGACACCATCCCGCTTATAAGTCTGTTATCACTCTATATAAAGAGTTAGGTCCAAAAGTCTGAGTCTGCAAATAAATTCTTCTATTTTGCAAATATTTCTGATTGAATTGATTTATTTATTTTTTATTAGAAATCACATTTGAAAGGATTGAAAAGATTAAATGAATATTTCTAGTGACCTAGGAATAGTGTAATCCATATTAGACTTCATGTAACATTTACTTGTTTTACATTTTTCAAAATAACCAATTATACTTATATTTAAATTAGATTTTGAACCTCAGACTTTTGGACCTCATTATAACTTATATAATAATAATATAAAGGAACTCAAATCATATAAAATCAATAGTTCTCAAACATTTCAGGCACCTTTAATCAAATCAGAACATTCAAGTGCCAACTTCTATTAATATTATTTATTAGGTTATTTATTGTAAGTTTATAGTAATTTTTTGTATCATCTGCTGCACCAGAGTTTAAAGGGATAGTTCACTCAAAAAAAAAAAAAAAAAAACTGAAAATTTGCCATTAATTTACTCATCCAAGATATAGGTGACTTTTTTTCCTCAGTAGAATGTAAAGTTCATTTTTAGCTGAAAATATGGTCCTTGGTTATTCATAAAATGCAAGTCAATCGCTACCAGCACTTGAGAATCAAAAAAGCATTTACAGGTAACACAAAATTAATCTCTGTGGCTCCTGATGATATATTGAAGTCTTACGAAGCGAAACAATCGGTCTGTGCAAGAAACTGAACATTATTTGCAACATTATTACCTGTAATCCAGAGGTCAGACAAATGATTATACATTTTATTTTATTATGAATGTATAGATTATTTTAAATGCTTTGCATGTTTTTATTGGTCGATTATACTGTTTATGGTAACCAAATGGAGAAGTCTGATTTGTTTCAATGAACTGGTTAATACAACCAATTTAGCAGTGCGATGTGAACCATGGCTGTTTTACATGTCTAAAGCATATATTGTGAATAAACATCTTCATCAGCTTTTTTACATAAACCATGAAAAACCATAAAAACTTGCATTTCATTCAAGAGTTCAGTTCACGCATGCACATATCAGTGGCTCCTCGTTCTTCGGTCCGAGTCGAAATTGTTTGAAGAACTGGAGCGCTGAATCAGTTCATTCATCACAGGATCAAACCGAACTCAGACAGAATTCAGTCCGATTTGGTGAACAGTCAAATTTTTGTTCATTAACAAGAACCTGTTCAAAAGAATGATTTGTTCACAAACCGGACATCTGCCACTCTGAATTATAGTTAATGTTGAAATAATGTTCAGCTTCTTGCACACACTGATTGTTTCACTTCATAATACCTCAATATATGGTCAGCAGCCATGGGTATTCATTTTCTTTATAAATCCTCTTTACTGTTCTACTAAAGGAAAAAATCACCTACATTTTTAATGGGCAGAAGGTAAGTAAATTAACAGCAAATTTTTATTTTTGGATGAACTATCCTTTTAAAGCCCACTGATATATACATCAGTAACTTACGTTATTGTCTCTCTCTCTCCCTACAGATGTGTTTTTCTCTCTGTGTTTAGCGCTGATGGTGGCCAGTCTATTGGAGACAATTGTCATTACTAATATTCTTTGTGGCTCGAGTGATTATCCCCCTCTACCAAACTGGGTTAAAGTGTTGTTCCTGCATTACCTGGCTCGACTGGTTTGCTTGCGCAAGAAAGTCTCTGACCAGAATTCTGACCCTCAAAGTGAGTCTCATAACAGCTAAAAAGTCAAACATTTTCTGCAAATAATATGAACCCTCTTGTACAACTGACAGTATATATCCTATTCTTCTCTGTGTAAAAAAATAAATAAATAAATAAACAAATAAAATACTGGATTATCTACATTAACGCACATATAAAAAATATGATGCTGCATGTTGTGCTTGCTTACCTTTAGATCACATTAATACATTTAACAATTTCTGCCAGCAGAAAACACCAAAGGCACAATTTCCTGTTCACTTGAGAAAGAAATTAGCCAAATTAGATACCCAGAAAAAGGCATTAAATCCCCATTAAATCATGAGCAAGAGCTGAAAGAACTGAGGAATATACACAAAGACGTACTCACCATTCGCCAACAAGTGGACAAGCATTTCTCCACTGATCAGAACTCAGAGGAGTGGATACACTTGGGGGAGGTCATTGATCGATTTCTGTTCGCTTTGTATGTTATTTTCCTCACCGTCAGCTTCTTCACCATATTAATATTCTGGATGTACTGGTACAGTTTTGACAAAAAATCATAATGGCCAGCCAAAAATGTTTATGTGTAAATGTAGCTGTTCAAATTCAGTGGTCTATTTCTCATTGGTCAAGACAAGACTGCTTAGCTGCATACATGAACTTCTCATGTAGTGTATTTTGTCATACTGTAACTTATGTCAGTAAGTAGCAGAAGTTTTCTTTTTAAATACACATGGCATTCTGTAGTTGCGGAAGGACATGAAATATAACAGTGTACGCTTTTAATGGTTAGACCAAGGTTTAACAAATAAGAAACTCATAAATTGAATCACTATAGACTTGAAATAGAAATTAAAGCATCTTTTTTGTGCAAATTATGAGAAGCATCTTTTAATGTAATTGTTTTGTTTTATATGGCACAAAATCAGTTATATTTTGCATCAATAAAGCTATGCTGTGTAAACAATGGTGGTTCTTTTCAAAGGAGCCAGCGACTCTCCACATGGTCACTAGAGTGCACCCTCACTTTTCAATTATTGTTCTATTGTTCTGTTATTCTCTCATTAAACTTCCACTGCAAGAGTATTTCTGTAAAATGTGATTTATTTTTACAAACTGAGGAATGAGACAAAATTATTTACTATACCAATTATAAACATGACCAAGAGCTTGATAAGCATGCACTTTCCAAAGAATCTAAAGAGTAATGCGTGTAAGATATGTCAGATATGTCACCCACTGAGCCAATAAGACTGAGTCCTTTATATAGGTGGCGACACAATATACTGTATAGTTCCCAGAAGGAAAGGTTTATAAATCATACTGAGTATGTTTTTTTGTTTTTATTTTTTATTTTTTCTGTAAGGGTTAGGTGTGTGGTGTTAAATAATAGAACACAGTTTGGACAGTATAAAATCATTATGTCCATGGAGAATCTTCATAAAACCCCAAAATCCAATGTGTGTGTAAAATATGTAGGTTACATAATAATGCCAGTAGGTGGTGACAAGTGACTGTCTTTTTTAGTGAGCCATATACAGTGATTAATTCAACTGTATCATTCAAAAACACTGATCCGTTAGGAACAAAACACCAGACACAATGGTTAGTGCCACTGTTGCCTTGTTTGGAAATAATTTTCTGGGCAAAAATGTAGAAAATGTTACTTCTCGTTTAAATAAAATTAAATATAATCTTACAGTTTATTGAAATTTTGAGGTGAACCGTATGTTGTGGGGAACAAATGTCTCCCCAAGGATAGTAAAACCTGAAATTTTTGGACCTTGTGGGGACATTTTTGGTTTACAAATCATACAAAAATAATGTCAGTTTGTTTGTATTTTAAATGTAATAATGTAGACAGTTTTCTGAAGGTTTAGGTTAAGGGGTAGTGTTAGAGTTAGGGGTGGAATATATAGTTTGTACAGTACAAAAATCATTACATCTATGGAAAGAGTGCATGTGTGTAAAATATGTAAGTTACATAATAACTCCAGTAGGTGGCGATAAGTAACTGTTTTGAGTCATTCAAGTAATTCATACAAATAATTCGTTCAGTAACGAAACACCACCACTGTTTATCAGACAGACACGATTTGTACTGCTCGGTCTAAGTTTGGAAACTATTTTCGGAGGAAAAATGTACAAGATGTTTCTCCATATAATCTTATTGCTTACTTAAGTGTTAAGATTTTTATGATTGAACTTCAAGTTTGTGTTGTGTAATGTATGATTAAAAAGTGTTATGAAACGTACAGTACATACTTCTGGCTAATTTAAATGGAAACATAACATGTATTTGTGAATTTCTCACGTACAATTTCCTGCAGAACAGCTTAGAAGTTATATTGAGAAATTATAGAATAGCCCACACTGTCACACAGCAATAATAATAAAGTATGAATGGCACAACATACCTGTTTAAATGTTTTGTTGCTTTAATTCTCTCACATTGCACCTGTTGAGCTGTCGTTTGACCTCCGATACACTGATGAACTTACATGTGCACAACATATAAAAGCATGAAACAACATAAGTTCATCATTGTATCAAAAGGCATACAACAACTTCTCCTCAGCTCCGCTTCCCGCGAACTGAGAGAAAGCGCGCGCTTTCGGACTTCGAGTTCCTTAAAGCGGCAGTACTGTTTGTTACGGTCGATTAAAAATCTAAATAAAACATTAACTCACTAAAACCATAAACAGTATAATTGACCAATAAAAACATGCAAAGCATTTAAAATAATCTATACATTCATAATAAAATAAAATATATCATTAAAATGTTAAAAACCACAAAGGATTTAAAGTGTGCATGTAAAATTTTACTGACATCCTATTTCTTATTTTATTTTGTCTTGTTTTTTTAAGAAACATACAGTTATTGGTTGCTTTTACAATTTTAGATTTATTAGATTTTTTATTATTTATAGTACATTAGTAAATTAGCAAACAGCTACATCATATTATATAGCACTTGACTATTAAATTCTGAAATAAGACTGCATTACATTAGTGTACATAAACTGACAGTCACCACTGATAAGCTACTAATAAATATGGTAGAACCATAGTTTTCTGTAAAGTTGCTTTGCAATGATTTGTATCGTAAAAAGCGCTATACAAATAAACTTGAATTGAATTGAGTTAGTATTGGATCAGTTTTGGATCGGATGAGTTATTGACTGATCTTATATCTCTTCTTACTCTTAATTACCTTAATATGCTGTTTACATTTAAAACAATAAATCAGAAAAAAGAAAGAAATGCATGTTCTGTACCGTATAATGCATGTTGTATAGAGTATATTGCATTATACTGTTAATATATTGCACATTGTGTTCAGTGCACATGATATTTTACAGTATGTACAGTACATGGCGCACAGTAGTGGATACTTGTACATTCACACACACTCTTCCAGTCTATTTGATAGATCATGCCGACAGGTTGCTCTGAAGTCTCCCTAGACCCTTCATATTCTAAATTCTGCAGGTAAAATAAATAAATAAAAATAAAACATATGGATTTTATACAATGTAAAAAAGTAATAGCACGTTTTATTATACCACTTTGTGCAGTTAGTTAATATTTTAACGGACATCAAAGCTTGCTAAATATACAAAGAAATATGTAGCGAATTATTCATCATTGTGCAACACAGTTCAGATATACTACAGTAAGTATAATTATTATTATTATTATTATTTTTGAACCGCTTTGAGCTCATCATAATTGCTCTGAATGTTGGATAAGGCACAGGTGTGAGCTCGGGCGTGACATGTGGTTGAACGCCTGTCATGGAAATGTCAGGTCACAGCAGACTATCTTGTCTCTTTGAATGTAAATTTAAATTTATACGGACACACTGTCCCAAATAAACCACTACATGAACATGCTTTCCCAATTAAAAAGTGCGATGAATTTACTTTTTATCAATACCGTCCCCATGAATACACCCATACTATAGAAGGACACTCATGAGTTCCCTCAGAAACCTACAATGACAGAACACTGAAGTTCATTGACTTAAGCACACAAAAGCCATGAAACCTCAAGTGCACCAATTAGCAGCCATGGTTTCATTTCCCAAAAGCATTACCAAGCACTGGCACCAATGCTTTCTGCAATCTGCTTAGTTTTATGATGCTTCTTTTCCTACTGCCACATTATATCACCCAGTTCATGGTAGTGAACCTTATGCATGTGCAGATACCATGGCAATCTAATGTAAAAATACATTTCCCAAAAAACATGGTATCAACATGATGCCATGTCTAAACAGGCAACGTAAACCTTATATGAATCCTTATACGCAACCCTTGTGGTCAGTCGCCTGAAAGTAAAATTTTCTTTGCCATTGTTTTTTGGCAGTGCTAGTAACTGGTTACATGTAATCTGGACAACATAATAAGATTCCAAAAATCTGGTAGTCGTAACTGGATTATATTACATTATAAAATGTTCATAATCAGATTACAGTTACTTTTTATGGATTACTTGATTATACTATTCATACAATGACAGTAAACTATTCATAATATTCTTTCACTTAAATATGGCACATTTAATGGTATTTTTAAAACAAGCTGAGTAAAAAGACATCTAAAGTAATCTAAAAAGTAGTCAGAATACATTTCCTAACATGAGGAACCTAGAATCTGTTACTAACAATTTTCATAATTTGTACAGTAAGTAATTTTCCCAGCACTGCTGTCTGTTTTGCTTGTTTTAGGAAGATACAAATATCTGTGATTGCATTTACCTATATGCTGAAAAAAAGCCTCCGAATTATATTATTGTAGAAGATCAATAAATCACTGAATAGAAGTCGACAAAAAAACTGACCTACAGTCCACAGCAATCCATTCTACAATTGAGATGTCAATCTGTATACTTAGGCTACATCTACATCAGTCAATATCTACATCAATCTGGACATATTTCAAAACAACATTTCTGTTTCAAAACACTCTCCATTCACACTAGCATTTTCCAAAAGTTGCTAAAAGTTCGTCATAAAAGTTCTCACTCTTCTTCTAGCACAATCATTTTAGTAGCAAATTTTGCCGGTGACACTCAATCACAATTTACAAAGCAAATTTATCTTTATCAATATTATTAAAGTGAAATAATGCCTTCACAAACATACATATAGGGTACAATATGTGTCATGCGACTAAATTGCTTTTGAATACATCCATTTTCCCAGTCCACACAACATTGTATAAATGACATTTTCAAATGTATCCACTGAGTCTCAGTGTGGATGAGAAAGGACAAAGCATTGAGAAAAGATGCGTTTTCAAATGTGTTAATGTGGACGTAGCTTTGGGTTTTAAGTGTCTCATGCTATTGGCAGCACTGATGCCATCATAAGCACTTTTTAGGATTTTTTTTTCTTTTTTTTTTCTCGAGATGTTGGAGATTTACAGCTTTTCTGCACAACCTAGCTGAGATTTAACAACATCTTTGGCTAGAACAAACCTTTAAAGAAGCTGGCAAAGAGATCAAAGACAATGACAATCTGTTTGTTTGATTTTAATCAAATATTCAGGTTGTACAAATGCCCACTATTTACATAGTGTAAGTGTGCTCTAACCCAACTCTCAACCTTGGTTTACTTGGTTTGTATGATCCATTAAGCCCTTGTGGTCACTGCCTGAGCAGGAGAACATTTGAGGTTTTATTGCTCATTTTGAAGATTTGTTTGCCATTATTTTTAGTGTAAATGTTAAAGCCATTTGTCACTAAATCTGCAACTGTGCTTGTTTTAGGAAGCTAAGCTAATATGCGTTGTCCATCAGTTAAGCATTGTATTTTCTGGAGGTGTTCTCATGTTTCATATGAGGATATTATTTTTCTAAGTGGTTACAAAAGTCTTTCAAAATCAAATCATTTAATAATTAAATATAGATTTTAATACACTACAAAAATTGCTACTTCATCTACAGTAAATGCATTTATGGGAGCTTGGTTGTTTTAAATATGTGATTTAATAAAACCTAAGCTGTACAGGACAAACATAGCTTAATGTTTACACTGACTTTGCTACAAATGATGCTACTAAATGATTTTATCGTTTACAGTTTTATATATATATATATATATATATATATATATATATATATATATATATATCAGGGGTGCACAATAAATATCAGCCAATAATTTAATGGGCATCTCGGTAAATTCAGGTGCTGACTTCACGTTTATTATCAGCTTGGATTTGCGCAGCTTGTCAGTTAACAACGGCTCAGTGTAGTAACAGCTGCTCTATGTGAAATCACACACCTGATGTAATTTACCGCTGATTAGATAACCTGCTTTACTGACGAGATAATTATCGGACGATATTTATCGCGCACCCCTCGCAGCTATATATATATATATATATATATATATATATATATATATATATATATATATATATATATATAATATAGTGTTTTATTGTGTAAGTCCAATGATTCAGAAATATATGACAGCTCTTCTCAAAAGGAACATGACTCGAAACACGGTTTGAGTTACATATTCTTTTGCATGTTCCTTTAGTAAAAAAAAAAAAACAGTGTTGAAACCATGGCAGATTATTTTTACTATAGATTTTTTTTACTGCAACCTGCATACTGCATGAAGGCATTTCATCTGAAGCTTTTTTTTTTTGCAAATTCCAGCCAAGAACCACCTTTGCCAAGACTTGTCAACTCAACCATCTCCCCCACACAGAAAGACAAGAACCTGGGTATAACCTCAGACAACTGTATTTTGGTCTGATTATAAAACATTTGCAAGATTTTTTTCTTACCTGCTCAGATTCTGCTCCAGGCCTCAGTCTGAACCCATCTTCAGTCCTGCAACTTACTTCAAGCTGGCCTCACTTGGAAACGTACTGTTGGTTCTTTTGATTTGATCAATGCATGAATATTTACATACTGAATATGAATGAATATTGAGATTGAATTGTTTTAACTATATCACATTTAGAAAAAAATGCTTTGAAATACGAGAGATAACGCCTTGTGGTCATTCTAATTTGGGTAAACAAATAAGCAAGTATTTATGTTATGTACATTCTCCATTCTGCTATTTGAACCTCCACATATAAAAAAAAAAATCTGCTAAATATTTACTTGCAGTCCGGGTTATTGAGGACCTAATGGCTTCTATCTGTCTTCCAAGAATGCAGGTAAGACTGTTGGTGTTATAATATTTCACTTTAATTTCATGTGTAATCGGCAAAATAAACTTTTTTTTTTTTTTATACACATTACTCTAGTTTTAAAAGATTAATAACTATAATTATTATTTTTTTGTTCGTTTTTTTCTGTTTTGATTTCGTCTATCATATCCTTTTAACATTTTGAAATTCAATTTTTTTATTTTTTATTTTATTTTTTATTTTTTTTTTTTTTTTATATCTTGAAGAATCTTGGTAATTAGAATTTATAGTTTTGGCTGTATTTAATTGGTGAGGTTGTATTTTATGATTATTTGCTATATATTGCAATTGGAGGTAACACTTTATTTAAATGTGTCCTTGTTACACGTTACATGTACTTACTATTCTAATAACAATTAATTATACATAATTACATGCAAGTAACCCAGAGCCAAACCCTAATCCTAAACCTAACTATCTAGTAATTAAATGTAGTTAATTAATATTACTGTTTAATTACACTGTAACAATGACACCTTAAAATAAAGTGTAACCTCACTGGATATTCAACAGGTTATAATATGGTACGCCGATCTCACTTGGCTCCAGCTGATCACCAACTGCTTCATTATACACTGTAAGATTCATTTCCATACAATTATTTTTCTTTTTTTCCCTTAATCTGTTTCAAAAGACTGTGATTTTACAGCAAGAACATTTCAGGTGATTTGATAGAAGAAGAAAAAAAAACACTAATTAACAAACAAACTCTATTGACCACTATTATTACATTAAATGCAAAATGCTTTATTCAGATTTTGCTCTTTCAGCTCTCTTGCTAGGTTCTGTTAATCCATTAAACTGTTCAGAACCAACAACAAAATCGCTCCTTAGTGCCATGAAAGAGGAAGTCATCCTCTACAGCGATGCAAGACCAGTTATAAGTCTGAGCACTCCCACCAACGTCACCGTGGACTTGACTCTCTATGGAATCTTAGGAGTGGTCAGCAACTTTGACTTAAGATTTACAAAACCATGACATTTTTATAGTACTAATCCCACTTAATATTATAGAAATTGTTACAAGTTGGTATATTTTCCCTTTCAGAATGAAAAATCACAGGTGTTGGAAACATATCTGTGGGTGAGGATGGTAAGACTCAACAAATACACTGTTTAGACAAGGGGTGTGTGATATTGACAAAAAAAAATAAATCCCAATCCTTATTGGAGTTTTTCCAATCATGATAACTTTGATAATTGTTGCTGTTTTCTTTTCTTTTTGTACAGTTTTTGTTTATTTTTGTCTTCTCCTGCACTGTAAATATTTTAGCACTTTCCAATAAAACACCATTTTTGGATTTTGCATCAACTTTTTGTACAGCACGTCATTTTCCTTTTCCACTCCAACTGGTTGGCCTCCTTACATAAACAATATTATTTTTCAAAATCTTGCTGAGATATTGCTGAGTGTGTTTTTGTACCCTGGCTGGTTTAGGTCTGTCTTGGATAAATAAATAAGACACAAAAACAACCAGAAGGTGATTCACTTAGAAATGATTTAAGTGATCAGCCAATTATGTTCCATTACAGATAACAAATTACATAAAAAAACTGTAGTTAGTAAAATAATCTAGATTATTTATTTTTGGTAATGTAGTCTGACTCCTTTTTGAGTAATTTTAGATTACTTCTGACCTAACTTGCTTATAACGTCGACTTGATTGGAATTATTAGCCGCATTTCCACAGCCGCAACTGTCAGGTCAAAAGCGGGCGTGCTACTGCGTGCCAGGACCAGTCGCGTTTCCAGTGTCGCTTTTTTACAGAGTTAAATATAGCAATGTGGTCGCTCAGTTTTTCTAGATTTGTGTCAATCGTATTCCCTATGACTTGATTGCAAATACAAAAATTACACAAGTAAAGAAAACGCGGTACTTATGTGATGTGAAGTGACGTGACATACAGCCAAGTATGGTGACCCATACTCAGAATTCGTGCTCTGCATTTAACCCATCCAGAGTGCACACACACACCGTGAACACACACCCAGAGCAGTGGGCAGCCATTTATGCTGCGGCACCCAGGGAGCAGTTGGGGTTCGGTGCTTTGCTCAAGGGCATCTCAGTCGTGGTATTGCCGGCCCGAGACTCGAACCCACAACCTTAGGGTTAGGAGTCAAACTCTCTAACCATTAGGCCACGACTTCCCACAACAAATTATTAAAATAATCACCCCTTTATTTAAATATATGCAGCTCGAAGTAGCGCGGCCACACGCTGCGTCATCTTCTTGATTGACAGATGTCAGCGTTAAGGCGCAATACTGCCACCTGGGAGGTCAACCAGGTACTGGCGCTGGAGCAGGCTATTTGCGTGTCGTGTTATCATAAGTGTCCTGTTCATTTTAAATATTGTGGTTATCGCCAATACTGGTATATGGTCACAACCTAAATTAACACGATGTTGATATTTCATGATTCGAATAACACGGTTATCGTCAATACCGGTATATGGTCACACCCTAAATTAACACGATGTTGATATTTTATGATTTGAATAACACGGTTTTCGCCAATACCAGTGTATGGTAACACCCTAAATTAACACGATGTTGATATTTTATGATTTGAATAACACGGTTATCGTCAATACCAGTGTATGGTAACACCCTAAATTAACACGATGTTGTTTTTCATGATTCGATTAACACGGTTATCGTCAATACCGGAATATCACGATGTCCCTTCTATGAACAAAGGCATCTGGAGAGTGTCAGCGCCGTGGATTATTTCAAATAGTTCACAGCTATAACTACAGCATTAAAGACTTTTAAAATGATTTTAGCTCAAAACGCACTTTCAGACAGCGGCGAGTGTTTGAAATAACTTCTGTTTGAGATCTGATCAGGATTATGATCACCATATAAGGCAGAAATGTTTATAAACAATGCAAAAGACTATGCACGCTTGCCATTCTCATAGTAAATATGGTAAATATGACCGCTTAAAGGTAAAGCATAAGATAATCATAGTTTTTGTTCGGGAGCACCCTCTGCTACTCAATTTATTCATTATGATCAATGTATCACTGCGTAAAACATTGATGCATTTGGATTTAAATCTTTAAATAAACAATAAAAAATGCAAACAAACGGCCGCTTTTATCATGTTCATTTTGTGATCTCGCTAGCTCCAGTGATTTAGTTAGTTTTCTGATAACTGAAATGATGGGGTTGCGTGACGGTGTTCCAGAGAGGCATTTGAAAGGCGGTTAGTGAAGTGGAGTTTTCAGACGGTGGAAACGCAGCGTGATTTTGGGCTTTGTGGCACTGGCCCGACAGTGGAAAAGCGGCTATTGTGTACCATATTGATTAAATTGTGTGAAATGTGAATAAAATTTAAATATGTAATCCATAAAAAGTAACTTTAATCTGATTATAAATATTTTAAAACATAATATAATCTAATTACAAGTACTCAATTTTTGGAGTCTGATTACGTAATCCAGATTTCATGTAATCAGTTACTACTCAGCACAGCAAGCTATTCGTGAATAGATTACTAAGTGCTAATTTTCATTAGTGAAACTAACAAAACTTATGGAATATTAACTTCTTGTTTGTTGACATGTTGTATAAAATCAATATAGCATTCGTGATTGCGCTCCAGTGCTAATAGTTAGGAAGACGGCACTGATGTTTCGTGAGATTACTTAACTATTTTGCATCGTACAAATATTAAAAACAAAATCCCATTCAGGCATGTTTTTTGCTTTCATACCTGCATTTTAATAGACATGATCACACAGTAAATGCTTTTGGATTGTCAAGACAAGTTTGTCTTTGTTTTTTGCAAAGTGAATGACATACTCGACAATGTCAGTTCGCATAAGCAACAATTATGCTATTATCGCAGATGCAGGGACGGATTTACCTCATCGAGAAATGTATGCTAATAGTATTTATTTATTAATGTTAATGTATGTTTTTGAGAGAGAGGGGGAGGAGGAAAATGTGATTCCTGTAAATAAAAAGGTGGAAAACATGCAAATAGTTTGTCATTTTTTTCCCTCAGTGTTTGTTGTATTTATTTAATCATTGTTTTTGGGGGGTTTAGATCTTTTTTCTTACTAGGGCCCTCCCTGCCTAGAAACCTATGCATAAATCCGTCCCTGCGCAAATGATAAATATCAAACACCCATAGTTTAGTAGGCATTAATAGTCATCTTGCATGATTTATTCACATTTTACGGAGCTACATATGTACAGGCACTAGTAGCAATAGCACTAGTTGAATAATTATTTTTTGTAGAGGTGGCAGATTGAAGGTTTGAGCTGGGATCCTGCTGAGTGTGGAACGAAAAAGATCTCACTACCAAGAGAAAAGATATGGATTCCAGACATTGTCATCAATGAATTGTAAGTTGCAAATATTGAATGTAACAGCTATGACTACTGGATAGGGAACAAAATTGTGTTTACACACTTGCAATGGACATCCAAACCTCTAACCTGCTACCCACCATCATTTTACAGCATGGATGAAAACCGAGCACCAGAAACATATTACGTCTATGTGACCAACACTGGACTGGTGCTTGATGGACGGCCGTTTCACGTGATCAGCTCCTGCAGACTGGACATCTACACCTTTCCATTTGATTTT
Organism: Cyprinus carpio; assembly: GCF_018340385.1. NCBI lineage: Eukaryota > Metazoa > Chordata > Actinopteri > Cypriniformes > Cyprinidae > Cyprinus > Cyprinus carpio. Next base: position 34,055,192 of record NC_056618.1, read on the forward strand.
CAAAACTGTACATACACGTTCAACTCTTATAAACACTCTCGTGAGTAAGCAAAACTGAGAAAAGTGTGTTCCTGTTTGGCTACTTGTGATTATACTGTATCTATTGGTCTCTTTTTCTAGGTGATGATGTTCAGTTATTCTTCTTTCTGCCAGTGGAGCAGATATTCAAAAATTCTCTTGAAGCGATGACAACTAAAGGAGAGTGGGAGCTGATAGACATGAGAGCAGAAAAACCTGTACAACTCTTTCTGGAAGGGGGATGGGATAACCTCATTATTTATGTTGGTGCCATTTTAGATTTGGGGGAGAATTCACTAAGAATCGCAACTGATACTGTCACGATTGGTGAACGTTTTAAAACTAAGTGAAATGTGTTATTTTTTAAAAATTATTTTTTATTTTGTGTTTTTTTTATATTCGACAGTTTGTTTTTGTGGGATGACTTTTCAGGAAATATCTGTTTTAGGCTTACGATCAGGGTTAGGTGCTTCTACATCCTTGTTAATCAGCTATCATTTCCCACTGATTTTAGGAATAAAATATGGGTAGGGTTAGGTTAAGGGGTAGGGATTGGGTTAAGTCTATATTTTTGGACAGTAATGTTGATCCAGGATCATCAAAAGATGTTGATCCAGGAACATGTCTTACTTGGCAAAATCACAGCGAGCGTCACAATTAGGTGCATGTTACTGTGATCCAGACATCAACAAATAAAGCTGAAAGTGTGTTTGACTACACCAGGGGCGTCTAATCTTACTCCTGGAGGACCAACGTCATGCAGAGTTTAGCTCCAAACAGCTCCAACACACTTGCCTCAAAGTTTATAGTGAATCTGAAGACCTTTGCTGTGCCTGAAATCACCCCTTTACCCTTAAATAGATTACTTTTTAAAGGGACAGCCATTTATAGTGGTGTCCAAAATCATAGTGGACATTAACAAGTGTACTCATTCAATCCCACAATGCACTGTGATAGTGAGTGTACAACCGATGTATCCTAGAGAATACCCGATTTCATTCACTCCTTCAACTGGACTTCATTAGTGGACTAATGTAGGGAATAGTTAATGAGAGTATAAGAAGCGATTTGAACATAGTTCTTGATTAGATTATTTCAGTTGCGTTTAATTAGGGTTGGCACTATAGGAACAGGTTTGGACACCCCTGGACTACACTATGTGCCTGGATATGACCAGTTATTAGGCTTTTCATCATCAATTGACCACAATTTTTTTTATTATGTTTGCTTCCGGCTTTCTGTGTGCAGTTGTAGTGCAACATTGATACCTCTAGCAAGAAGAACTGAGTTTTCTAAATAGGTGATACGATTTTTTGAAATCCTTTGGAGGTTCCCATGCTCCTTTGGAGATTTCTGGGCTGTATCTAGTTGGCGCGATCTGTAAAGAGCCCAAATCTACCTAATGGATTACAGCTCAATGGAGTGTTGAAGGATTGACATATTTTTGTAGACCAACCTTGTTTCAACACTCAAAGTTTGGTCTTTACTTTTAAAGAATTAGCTAAAGAAGAGGATGGAAAACATCAATAAACCAACAGAGAACAAAGCTGAAAACAAGTAGGAAATACCACACACAAACGTTGTGCAACTTCTTAGTGAATTCAAACCTTTGTGGTAATTTTATTTATTTTTTTACTGTGAAATGTATACTTGTTTAACAAAAATGTCCTCACTCGTTGTGGGCTAGATTGTCCTGAGACGTCGAGCTACGCTGTATGTGGTGAACCTCCTGATTCCCAGCAGCTTCCTGCTTTCTGTGGATCTCTTCAGCTTCCTGCTGCCACCTCAAAGTGTGGACCGTGCTTCCTTCAAAATGACCCTCATCTTGGGTTACACTGTCTTCTTGCTGCTAATGAACGACCTGCTGCCTGTCACAGGAAACAACTTACCACTCATAAGTATGTTGTCAACCCTTCTTATTCACTATTTTTTCATATTTTTGTCTTTACTCTGCTAAAATGTGGCCCCAGATGGTCCCTACACAGCAATACTTTCTTGGCAAACCAAACTTGGCATGACCCAGTTAGGGCTGGTATATGTCAAAACTCAGGGGTGTGCAATCCTGCTCCTGAGCTCCAGTACACCTGCCAAGAAGTTTTCTAGTGAGTTAATTAGGGTTGGAGCAAGTGTGCCACACACATCCTGAAATGTGAAGCCAAAACATTCCAATTGTCATCTAATGGCTGGCTGCAGTCATAAACCCAATACTTTATGTAAACAAATGGGACGTGAACCAATCATCGTCCTAGCTTTCTCAAGGTATTACAGACCTCTTTGGGTTGACCAGTCGTATCATTAAGATTAACCTGGTCAATCAGCTTAAGTCCAGGGTGTCCGATCCTGTTCCTGGAGATCTACCTTCCTGTAAAGTTCAGCTCCAACCCTGACCAAGCACAGTTGAACCAGCTAATTAATATTTTCCAGAACACCTGATAATTACAGACGGGTGGTTGGAATTGAACTCTGCAGGAAGGTACTGTAGATCTCCAGGAACAAGATTGGGCTCCCCGGCTTAAGTTTTTCTGATCTACATTCAGGCATGGACCAGCCTGGGGAGCGTTTCCCAAAAGCAACTATGGCCGCAAGTTCTGTTGTTATCAAGAGAGTTCAATGGAACTAATAACCATAGTAAGCTAATTATGGTTTTGGGAAATGCACCCCTGGTCTGTATTTCTCAAAAGCATTGTAGACCATCAATGGTATCAATGGTCTCTACTGTGGTTTACAATACTTTTGGGAAACTAAGGCCATGACTTTAACGCGATCTTTTTCAGCAGGGTAGGTGATCGTTCTTTACCTCCTCTTATCTTTCTCTCTCTCAATCTAGATGTGTTTTTCTCACTCTGTTTGGCCTTGATGGTAGCAAGTCTCCTTGAGACTATCCTCATCACCAATATCCTGTATGGTTCCCGTGACTTGCCTCCCTTACCCAAGTGGCTCAGGATTCTGGTCCTGAAATATCTTGCTCGACTTGCTTGTATGAAGAAATCTTGTGATAAACACCTTGAAGGTAAGACTCTTTTTGGAAGCCAATATATTTTTGTCTTCCAGTACTCTTTCACGTTATTGTTGTGCACCTGACGTCAGAATTCATATAATTGGTGTAAAAGATGTTTTTCAGTGATGGTCTTGTTTCTTGCAACAGCAAACACATCTGAGAGCACTTTCTACAAAAACACCATGACTGATAATGCCATGACTGATATTCCAAACAAAGAACTAGTTGGTGCAAGTCCAGTGAGAGTCTGGGAACATTGCCTTGATGAAATGAAGAAGATGAGTACGGATTTATTGGCCATCCGTCACCAAGTTGAAGAGCACTTCAGTAATGAAAACAGAACAGATGATTGGTTCATGTTTGGTCAGGTCGTTGACCGTGTGCTCTTTATAATGTATAGTCTCTTTATTGTTGTGAGTTTAAGCACAATTATGGTTCTGTGGCTATACTCATACAGTCTAGACAAAAGGTCATGATTTATTATTGCCTGCTCTGTAAACTGATGACACCAAAACTCTGATGATGTTATGATTTATTTCTGATGTAATGAAGTGGATCTTCAACAAAATAGTCTAGCTTTATACTCTTTATTGGGGCTTTAAAGGGGTAGTTCACCAAAAATTTAATTTCTGTCATTTACTCACCCTCAAGTTGTTTCAAACACAAAAGAAAATAATTTGAAGAATGTTGGTAACCAAACAGTAGCAAAAAATAAATAAATAAATAAATAAGTCTACTGGCAGCTCAGAGTACACGATGACAGAATTTTTATTTTTGGGTGAACTAACCCTCTCAGTGTCCCAGTATTTAAAATTCCATAGACAAGCTCTGGAACATAAAAATAAATAAATAAATAAATATTCAAAATAAGTTAATATGTAGAATCTGACTTTCTGTTGTATCTGTTTCACCAAAACATGTTTTTTCACTGTTCTTTTTAGAATATTATATTATTAAATAATACTATTTAAATATCAAACAAACTTTAGTCCTGGTTTTGAGTTTGTTTGTTTTTTAAAGGATTTATTGATTTCAGTTATTGTGGTTTAATGTTAAATATATGTATTGAAGTAAGCATAAGGTAATGCATTTCTAAATGAATAATTATAGTTAATGATAGTTATTAATTTGATGCATGACTATAAAAGAAGCCTCAAGAAAATGCTCTTAAAAAATGCAGTATGTAAAGTAACATACAATCAAGGCCAGCCTCTGGATTTCTAGGTGGTATCACGAAAATATAAAACTACCCATGGTATATAAAACAACTGGAAATATATTTAAGATGATTTAATATGTTCAAATAGAATTAATAATGTCTCGAGGAGCCACAATAGCTCAAGTGTGAAAGGTGTTCTATCCTCTAATTAAATGTGTGGAACTGAACATGTTTTTTATCATCTAATGGAAAACAGGTACGTACATCACTAATGAGCTTAACCAAACAGATCCAATGCTATTAAAACAAGTCAGTGGTTACCGAAGGTGTTAAACAACATGTAAGAGCACACTGACGTGCCAGTGAAGTCATCACATTTCACCTGTGGAAGTAAACGCTGAGCAGTTTTAAACAAAAGGATATCACATCCACACGGAGCATTATGGGACATCTTTGGCGTTTTCTTTTGCCATTTTTCATTCTACTTAAAGGTAACGAATTAAACTTATATGTAGATCACAGACTTAACGTTTTGGTCAGTTATAATTTTATCTTTGTTTAAAAACAACTATCCAATATCTTCAATGATTCAGAAATACCCTTTATATCAAATCAATTCCAATTATAATGCGATGTATTTTACTTTATTACAGCTTCTGTAACTGTAATGTGATTTCATCACTACTTGCTAATTTCTAAAATGGATAAACTGATCCCAGCCCAGTTTTTATGTGTACAGTTTCTGTAATATATAGGATACATTTATTTCTGCTTTACCTACATTTATGTTTTATGTACATTTATAAGATTAGATAATGTGCACTACTTTTAATTCACTGTCAAAGTTAAATATGCTAGAGATACCCATTAGGCATGATCACACAATATACATTTACACTTAAAATGTTGGAATACCTTTTGTGTTTATAATATTAAACACTGCTATATTTTTATCATTTTATTAAAGACACCATAGACAAATTACTTTTGTGTGTGTGTGTGTGTGTGTGTGTGTGTGTAATATCTGTACATTTCTAAGTGTTTTTTAAGTGTCCAAATACATTTTGGGGTGATCATATACAAAAGAGCACAGCATTTATTTGCTAACTGCATGCTAATAAATGGATATCAAATTAATTTCTAAGCAAGATTCCCTGCTTTATGGTCATGTTAAGTGTCGTGTCTGGCGAAAATGCTTCGGTGTGAAGAAGGACAAAGTGGACCCACGTATGACTCTCTACAGGAAGTCATTGACAAGAAGTCCTTCAGACCTTCTGTCAACCTCAGCGTCCCCACCATAACCAACATCTCCTTCACTCTCTACGCTATCTTGGGAGTGGTGAGTCAGTGCAGGACCAGCTATACGTCTCTAGTTGTGTAAACTGTACTTGTGTTTGAACATTTGATGCTTGTGCTGTTTTGCAGAATGAAAAAGCACAAATTCTCACCACATTTCTCTGGCTCAGGCTGGTAGGTTTGGTGCATGAACACTAAGAGATGTTTGAATAATCACCCGAACATGTCACAATCCTGTTCTCCGATCATATTTTGTTATAGTACTGGTTCCATGAGTTCCTCATCTGGGATCCAGAAGCCTGTGACGGCATTACGAAGATCTCACTTCCTGTCAACGATCTCTGGACTCCCGACATTATCGTTTATGAGTTGTGAGTGCCCTCTACTGGAGATGTTTGGAACATTTTTGGGGATGATTAATGGTATAGTTCACCAACTGGGACAGAGGATGAACCATAATAACACTGACAGCCAATCAGTATCCACCCGAGTTGGCAGAACTGCAGCTAGCAACGTTATCGTTATTGTTATCATTCGTTGTTGTGTACGCTAATGGAGTGTTGTGAAATATATTTCTATCTCTTTGTATTTTTATATCAGTATGGTACAAGATTATCTTTTTTAAATCAATGTGATAAACATGTTAAGTCTAAAAAGCAATCAGAAAGTAATCCTAAATTGTGTAATGTAATAAATTATGTTACTACAATTTCTGTAAATTGGAATCAGTAATGGACTACAATTTGTATGTAATTTACCCAGCTCTGTCTGTAATAGACTTCATCAGAAGATTTTGTTAATCTAACACAATACAACAAGATGAAGGCATTAGCTACATTAAACATTAAAAAGATAACATCCTATAATATTGAATTAATACATATAAAAACACAAACCAATGCATTTTCACCAGTGAAATGTTGTCCCATATCTTTGGCAATAATATAAAAAAAATACATAATTCTGTAGCACTCTATATAGCTATCATCAAGGTTACCTAGTTAACTATAAACCAAAACTTTAGCAGTAAAGTCCTCTGAAGATTTAAAACCCTATTTAAATAGCTATGTAATATTGTTGCAGTGTTCCTCTTGTTTCTAGGCCAATTTTATTTTTGTCTTAGCAGAAGGTTTAAAATAATAAGGTCTACAAGTAATCAAAAAAAAAAAAAACTCATAAATATAATAATTTGAACTCTCTCTTTTCTCCTGTTTAGCGTGGATGACGATGTATCTCAGGCCTGTCCTTATGTGTATGTGAACCACACGGGCCACATCCGCTATGACAGGATGTTGAGGCTGGTTAGCGCCTGTAACCTACAGATATTCAGTTTCCCTTTCGACATACAGAACTGCTCTTTCACCTTCGGCTCCTACATGCATACCAGTAACCTCTCCTCTTTCACTGCTCTCCTCATTTCCTGCCATCTCAGCACATATCTGTCATGAAAGCATTTCCCTTAACGTTTGTCTGCGGTTTGGGAAGACCCACTTAATCTGTCTTGTTAGTTTCTGTGGACTTTCGCATGCAGTAATTTAAAGTCGACATACTGTAGTAATAGAATGCCAATTTTGAAAAGTTTCAATTTAATGCCTTGAATGATGTCAAGTGGTGCAACCATCAATTAATACATCATAAATACATTTTCCTTGCATCTTGAATTCATGTGAATGTACACACCTTAATAGTATTAAAAATGTATTAGGGCTGTCAGTTTAACGCTTTAACTTAATTAGTTATAAAAAAAAAAAAAATGCGATTAAAATATTTTAACGCAGTTAACGCACTGGCCCTGCCCCCAGACCTGTACGTCATCTTACATTTCATACAGTTGACAGGGCAACAACTTTATAAATGCAGTTATGCCCTAAAATTCAAGATATTGGGGCAAAAATGCTCCTGTATGAGTTGTTGTCTTATATTTATATCATATGATAAGTGATATGACACGAGCAGTGAAAGCAATCACACAAGCGCTGTTTGTCCTGAAGAACAAGAGTGCAAATGTGATTTATACAGTAAATAAGAAGTTAATATTGTATTATAATTTAAACACAATATTGCCTGTTTTTGCTCAGTTTTGCCAAAAAAATAAATAAATGAAATACACACAGCAGAACTGTTGTGCATCGCCAAGCAACATAGCAGTGTTTAGTTTATGAATTAATCTGCGTTTTGAACGAATCAGGTGAATCAATGATTCAAAAGCCCATTACCTTTTACTGAATTACTGAATGAATCAGCCGTTTGAACAAATCAAATTGGAACCTTCTTATGTTCCATTAATGTAAAGCCATTGTAGCCTTAATGTTTATGTGTAATACATTTTATGTTGAATTAAAATATTTATTTCTAAAGCTACTATTTTTAATGTCTACTTAATACTTTCTCATTTAACACAAAAAAAGCTTTAAATAATCTTTTGGGGGTATTTTCCCAGCCAAACGTAATTTGCGATTAATTCGATTAATTAATCGACACATCGTGTAATTAATTAAAAATTTTAATCGACTGACAGCCCTAAGATATATACTTTTTAAATATAATAAAACTTTATTTTTAAAAATAAGACTTACTGACCTTGACACACAGTCACGAGGGTCTGACATAATTTCCTGTTTTATGAATGTTTTTCTTTAAGTGTAATAATTCTAACACCTGTAAAACCTGTAACCCCTTTAGTAAAGGACGTCCGTGTCAGTCCTGCCCTGTCCTTTAAGGAGATGACGGGAAACTCGAAGCGTTACCTGCAGGCCAGTGGAGAGTGGGAGCTGGTGGTTATCTTGGGTGACACCAACATTTTGAAGTTTGGAATAGATGAATGGGACATAATCACTTTCTGGGTAAGAATGAGACAAAAGCAGAGCATATAATAGGCTATGTTCTGAGTTTACATCTCACAATGCTAAACTTTTTTTTTTTGGAATTCTGAGTTCACATATCGCAATTCTGACTTTTCCTGAGAATTCTGAATTTAATCTGAATCTCGCAATTAATTTTTCTTTCTCTCTCTCACAGTTGTGAGGTTAAGTCATAATTATGACCTTATTTTCTCGGAATTCTGAGTTTACATCTCACAATTCAAAACTTTTTTCTTGGAATTCTGAGTTTACATCTCACAATTCTAAACATTTTGGGCGGAATTCTGAGTATACATCTCGCAGTTTGGACTTTTTTCTCAATATTTTGAATTTCGTAGAATTCTGAGTTTACATATCACAATTCTGACATTTTTCTGAAAATTCTGAATTTACATCTCGCAATTCTGAACTTTTTTTCTCTGAATTCTGAGTTTACATCTCATAATATGGACTTTTTGGAATTTTGAATTTCTTGGAAGTCTATCTCAGAATTGCAAGTTTAAACTCGTAATTATTCCTGTTTTTCTCAGAACTGCAAATTTGCCTCTCATATTTCTGACTTTTTTCTTAGAATTATGAGTTTATTCTGAGAAAAAAAAGTTGCAAGATGTAAAAAAAAAAAAAATTAAAAAGGGTTATTGCCCTCTCATAATTACCTCTTCTCAGAATTGTGAGATAATCATTCATTCGTGGCCACATTTCATTAATTTGTTTCCCTAAAGTTTGCCTGCAATTAAACCAAATTAAAAAGAGGAAACAAATCAGTCTTAGAAATTAATTATTTATTAATTAGCTATGAATAACAAGATATTTTTACTACCGCATGTCACATGTAGAGCTCCATAAATGTAAATGTGTGATATTCCAAAATAAATGTTCCAAAAACATACATACAGCACTTCAAATTGAACATAATTTAGTCCAAGTCTTACTGTTTTCATTCTGCAGGTGGTGATAAAGCGACGACCGATACTGTATGTAGTGAACCTGATCATCCCCAGCTCCTTCCTCATGATCATTGACATCCTGTCCTTCTACTTGCCGCCACACAGCGTGGATCGATCCTCTTTCAAAATGACCCTTATTCTGGGATATACAGTCTTTCTTCTCATTATGAACGACCTGCTTCCCAGCACTGCTAATGGAACACCTTTAATAGGTCAATTAGCCACAACACACCAGTGTGAAGCAATGTGTGAACTTGAATTTTCTTCGATCTGGCCTCAAGCGTTTGTATCAAAATGGAAGTCTACTTTGGGTTTAAGAAGAGAAAACCTTTGATAAAGTAGATGGCTCAACAAAAGCTTTGAGAGATCAACCGATAATCATTGTACCGATATTTTACCGATATTTGCACATTTTTCTTTGCATTTTGTATATCTGATTGTGGAAAAATGCAAATATTGGGATATCGTTTCAGTAGGAATCCACACACTGTGAGCAAAAGACTTCCCCATGCAGATTTTGCACTGGGTTCAGTTGGTAATACGAATTTGCCATGTTGGTCAACAGAAAGCTGCTTGGTTTGAATTCCTGTGAGCGGTGTTTACATCTCTACACTACTGACAATAGGCATTGGACCTTTTTTTGCTCATGAAATTTCACAAATGTGAACGCACCATTATACTGAAGTCCTCCAAGGCCATTAGTTAACCAAAACACAGTAGCAAGATGTAACATGCAGAGTGATATATGTTATGTTGCCGAGGACAATGGACATGATTGATCAATAAGGATCAAGTATTTCAGAGAGAATAAATAATTTAATTATGTAGTATTGTTAACTTTTTTCAATACTCATTAAGTTACATCTCTAAAATTTGGTTTCACCTCCTTAGGTATCTATTTCTCTGTGTGTCTGGCACTCATGACCATAAGTCTGCTGGAGACGGTCCTCATCACCTTCGTCCTCCACCACAATTCAATGAAATACAGGGAGGTGCCACACTGGGTTCAGGTGCTTGTGATGCGCTTCATCGCTCGACTTATTTGCTACAGTTTCCCTGAAGACCCTTTATCCAAGCTAGAAGAGAAACAAGAATCCGATCCATGGGTTGTCCAGCCCTCACAATCAACATCCGGTCAACAGACATCCACTAATGGTGAGATCCTGATGTTAACTTTCAAATCAAAGGTGTCCAAACCTGTTCCTGGGTGGCGGGTGTCCTGCAGAGTTTAGCTCCAATCCTAATTTAACACACCTGATTCACCTAATCAAGGTCTTCAGATCCACTAGAAACTTCCTGGCAAGTGTATTGGAGCTTGTTGAAGCTAAACTCAGCATGATGTTGGTCCTCCAGGAACAGGAGTGAACACCTCTATTTAAGATGCTAAATGTTTGCTTTTTGTCCCCTAGCGTCTGGATCCATGACACTGGATGTGCCCGAACTAAGACAGATCAGTCAGGATCTTAGAGAGATGAACACTTATTTGTCCATTCTACGAAAAGAAGACCATCTACAGAACCAGTGGTGTCATGTGGGCTACATCCTGGACTTCCTTCTCTTCCGCATTTACCTGTTGATAATCACGGGATACGCGCTTGTAATCATATGCATGTGGTGCGTTTGGATGAACCAGTAGAAAGAGTATAGGCTAGTAGAAAAAAAGGTTTACGTAAACTTTTGGTTGTTTTACCAATTTCACTACAGCAGAAATGTAGAGAGTAGAAATTGACCGATATTGATTTTTTACATTTTTCAATAATTAAATATCAGTTTTGTAATGTCAGATCCACCAATAAATAATTTATGCATATCGGTTATCGACATATAAACATGCATATAATCGTTATCGGTTATCATAGGGTGACTATATGGCCTCTTTTCCCTTTCCTAGTCAGGACCAATAATGTGACCTTGGACCACAAAACCAGTCATAAGGGTCCATTTCTCGAAATTGAGATTTATACATCATATGGTTAGGGTATTACATTTTTTGTGTTAGGTATGTGTTTTTGTTGGATATGGTATGTGATGGTTCTGATTTATTAAAATATATGTGATCATGTTTAAAGTTGTTAGTATTAATTTTTTAGCGATGCATATTACTAGTAATATCCTAATGATTTTGGCTTAAAAGAAAAATCAATAATTTTGACCATACAATGTTTTTTTTGGCTACAAATATTGCTACAAATATACCCTAGCGACTTAAGACTGATTTGTGGTCCAGGGTCACAAATTTCCAGATTTTGTCTGTTTTCTTGACGTTACATGGATATTTTAAGCAATTTAGAAATCCTGGCCAGGATATGTCAAAAAAACAAAAACAAAAAGTATGTATGGTCACCCTATTATAACCGATACCAATTATTTGCAAGTTTATGTGGCAATAACCGATATGCATAATTGAACCATTTATAGGTGGATCTGACATTGCAAAACTGATATCTGATTATGGAAAGATGCAAAAATATCGGTAAAAATATCGGTAAAACCGATTAACAGTCCATCACTAACGTAGAGACCAAAAGTTTGAGTGTAACACAACAATAAAATAATGACTCCAAAACAATAAGGCAGTCTAAACATCTTTAATTGTAAGTTACATATATTTACATAACAATAAGAAATTATATATGTACAATTTTCTCAAATAGTGCATCAAAAGCCCCTGAATAAAAAAGGCAACTCAGTAATTTTACAGCAATAAGCTCAAGTGGACACATGGTCAGCAGGATCAAATGAAACATTACAAACTCAATATTAGATCTCATAAGCAACCACACAACAGCAAGTTTGTTCATTCGTTCAATCTCATATACTTAAGGTCAGTGCATTCAAGTCATTTAACGCTTGTGGCAGATTAGCACATGGTCGTTATTGCTTCAGATATACTCACAGCAGCAAACAAAAGGGCTCTTGAATATGATTTCTTTTAAATACTACTCAAACTAACTTAGGTCCAGTATATATGATGTAATGCAACTTTCCAATGAAATAAACTTTTAATCAATTAACACTTTGGTACAACTTTCTTCTTCAACGAGTAGCTTCATTGGATGAGTATGGGCCACTGTGCAAGATTTTGGACTGAATGTGAAACGTTGGAATGATGTTCTGGCTCAAACATTAATACAATTCTCGTTCAAACAAACATCAAACTAGTGTAAATTAAAGAACCAACAAGACATTTTTCATCTAACAAGGGACAGCAAACATACAAAGTGCCATTTTTGGTAGGTGCAAAAGTGTGAAAGCAAAAAGGACTTCAAATTTACATTAAAGACCAGTATTGGGCCTCATTTGTGAAACTTGAACAAAACAATTTTCAAAGAAACTTCCACAAGGATGGTTTTACAAATTGATTTTATTTCTATTTCTGGTTAAAATATGTTTATGCAAGTATGCATAAATTGTTTTAGGAATAACCAGAGCAAATTTCGGTCTAAAATAGTTTTTACGAAAAAGCTAATTGAATTTCTGTACAAAATAGTGCAAAAAATAATTCTTACATAAATAGTTGCATTCAGTTCAATATGACAATTTACTCCTCAAATCGTTAACTTTAAAAAATGTGTTTTACTTGAAATTCGTAGTTTACTTAAGGTACATTGTTGCATCACATTAATATTATTTATTTATTTACAATTTATGAAATTAATTTGGCTCACATTTCACGAATGAGACCTTTTGTTTTAGTAGCTTTGATCTTTAACACAGTAAGTTTGAACCTGGCACTTCTAGAAACCTCTCGAGAAACACAGATTGTGCAAAACTCGCTGGAATTCAGCTGCCCTTCTCCGTCTCTCAAAACTAACAGCCATTAAAGAGACACACAACATTATACGCTTAAATATAACCAACAAAAAGCAGATAGACAATAACATTACACATAAAAGCTTACGACAGTACTCAACAGCCTGTTGATTAAAAATAAACTGGATTTTTAAGGACGGAGGAAACAAACAAACAAAACATGGCACATAGTAAAAAACAATACGATTGTGTGTCTGAAGGCGGCAGTCCTTAAAAAGCAGAAACGTCTTGTTTGCACATAAAACTCTTTAGTATTAATGTTCCATTGTGCTGCAGTCAGCAGGACTTTTAGAGCAGCTTATTTTGGACGGGAATCAAGAACGTTTGGCTGAATATCAGTCACTACATTCACTGCTGCGCTGTGCTCTGGTGGAATCTTACTGGTGTTGTGTGTTAGGTCCCGCTGGCCTCGTCCTCCTCTCTGTCCTCCTGCTCCTCCATGTTCTTGCGAGCCATCCGCTCTCTCCTCTCGGCGAATCTCAGACAGCGAGGACATTGCTTCCCTCCCTTAAAGCAGGTCTTATGATAGCACGCATGACAATCTGCACAAAAACAAAAAAACAGACCATTACAACCAACCACCATAACATGCGAAAAATACCTAAATAAAACATTGTAGTTTAGCTTAATAAATGTATAAATAAATGCAAAAAAATGCTTTAATGTCTAAATAAATGCATAAAAGCATATATAAATAAATGCATGCACAGAAGCAGAAATAAATAAAAAACATTATAAATAGAAATAAAAACAGAAATGTATAAATGCATTTAAAAAAATAAACTAATATATATATATAAATAATGTATGCAAAAATGTATTTATGCATTTTATTTATGCATATAAATAAATGCATAAAATGTATAAATAAATGCAGAAATAATTGTATAAATATAATATAATAAAAAAAAGCATTACATATTATTATATATTAAGGCAAAAATTCATAAATAAATGCATAAATAAATCCATAAACAAACAAATAATTGTATAAATACATGCATAAATAAATCTACATAATTGCACACAGAAACAAAAGTCAATCAATAAATAGGTTTTCAGTTTATAAATAAATAAATGTATAAATGAATAACAAATTTATAAATAAATGTATAAATGCATAAACTTAATATAAATGCATAAATTAATGTTGAAATAACGGCTTAAAAGAAATATAGAAAACAATCAATTCCTAAATGAATTTATATATTTTTAATTTTTATATTATTTTATTAATGCAAAAATTCATAAAAATTTTATGAATAAATCTATAAATAAAAGAAATACATAAATAATTGTGTAAAATACTATTTAAAATTAATTTAAAATACTTTCCAATTTATAAATAAATAAAATGTATACATGCATAAAAAACTTTAACAAAAAAAATGAAAATAAATAAATGCATAATAAATGAACGTAGAAACAATACATACATACATAAAAAATGAACACATAAATGCATAAATATATGCATTAATCAATCAATCAACCAATCGATAAGAGGCTCACCTTCACAGCGCAGGCACTTAATGAGCTCGTAGGGGAAGATAATGTCCTTGTCATTTCCACAGAACTCACAAATGAAGCCCTTGGCCTGGCAGAGCTGTGGGAGAACAACAAGAGAAGAAGAACAAATAAACCTGATAATCTAGATCAACCGCAAATCTAGACCATGAAATATCACATAATCAAACGCAAGGTTATGTAACTCCTCTCAAGAGTCGTGTGTGAATGGCTCCTCACCACGCAGTCTGTGACGTGGCTGGAGCCGAGGAGCAGCAGATCTCGCAGCTTTGGCGCCAGACCGCCGCTGCGGACAGCTGTGAGGTCGTTGAGAGAGAACAGGTGAAAGTCTTCGCTCAGATGTCCAGGGAGAGTGTCGAACTGATCCAGAACCCTGTCAACAGAACAGAGACTTGAGACGCAGCGCTCTTCAGTGCTGTCTCGAAGAAAAAGTGCAGGAAAAACACTCACTCTTGAGCCAAACGGCACGTTCTTAAGAGATTCTTCATGTGGTTCAACTGTTCCCTCAATGCCTGCAATACAGTAAATTCATTCTTAATTAAACAAGACGAATCACAATTAGAAACAGTAAATATTATAACATTATAAATGTCTTTACTGTCACTTTTGATCAATTTAATGCATCCTCGCTGAATAAAAGTATTAGTTAAAAAAAAATCTTACTGACCTCAAACTTATGAACAGTATTGTATATATTTAGTGCATTTATATAAACTAAATTGTTACATATTTTATAATACATCATTAAATAAATTCAATTACAATTAAAATATTCTAAAGGATAAAAATCTACCTTAGGTTATGCTCTAAACAGGGAGTGCATTTACATTACTATAAGGTTACAATTAACAACAGAGCCCAAACTCACATTTAATTACTATTTATTTTTAAATATAATAATTGACACAACTAAAAAAATACTACAGTAGCATGTGTGCGAAACGGTTTGTTTATGAGCCGGTTTACAAACCTGTTGTCCAACAAAGATATCATTTATTGACATGCTTGTTTTCCAAATTAACTTAACAGTTAAGGGTTTTAATTTTTTTTTTTTTTTTGTGACCAGACATGGTTTCATATTACAGAATGATAGTATTATATACAGTGATAAAGGCTATGTCGATTAGCATCGCTTTATAAATATACTTATAAAAAATACCCAAGACTGCTTGAAGAACACAGATAAACCATATATTTTGCGCATTCAAATGTTTATTTTCTTCAAGTTGAATCAGTTTAAATTTCTCTATCTCCATTGTGCGTTTTATTCAGCGATAACTGGATTGCTGCATTCCAATTCGCCTACATACTGTATACTATGCCCTAAAAGTATGTACTCTTTTTGTGAAGAAACAGTACATACTTTTGAGTGTGTAGCAGAATAGTAGGCAAGCTTTGGGATATACTACTTCGCCATTACTGCGTCTTTAATGGATGCTCTGTTGCTTAGTTACCTGCATTCTATTACCGTTTAAATTCCACTGTCAATCATCTTATCACAGTTAACAAAAATTCACATTTCGTTTAATTTAATTTCCGACCGTATTGGAGAGAAATAAAGTGGCGCATTGATCTGCCAGTCGCGGGTCTATCATACCAAGAAATCTCTTCATATGACTAGACAAAAGAGAACTGGAGCGCTGCTGGAATCCCTTGTATCCTCTGGTGCTCTTGGAAGGGCTAAATGTAGAAAAAGATTTTGGAAAAAAATCCAAGTCCAGGCACTCAATAGGATGCAAAAGTTAAAAAGCCTTTAATGGTTGGGCTAAAGCATTAAAACACCAACGCGTATCGGCCCATTGGCCTTCATCAGGGTGTTGGTAACAAACAGACAGAATCACACAATACTTATAGTTGCATTGGTTTCAGGTGTGCCACTCTGGTACTTGCAACACCTGAAACCAATGCAAGTACCAGAGTTAGCCCTGCCTGTGCGTCAGTCTCACATAACCGCCATGTTTGTAGTTTTTTAAAAACCTTTTATGTGTGTTTGTAGTACTAATCGAATCCTTGTCCGCTGCGCAATGTGTTGTGGGCAATATTAGCCGTTAGAGTGTCATGATCTAAATGAGAGTGTATATTATATGTTGATACCTATGCAACAAATTAGTATTATAAGAATCTTGAAGATTCTTCTCTTGAACACCCAATCTAATTTCATATGCAAAACACCATGCTAGAGACAAAGAGTCGTAAAACTTCCCTCCAAAGTTACCATTCCTCATTGGCTCACTCGAATCCCAGAGGTGTGACCTCGATAAAGCTCTCACATCAGGGACCCGCCTCGGCCAGTCTGTGTTTTTTTTTTGATCCTAAGAAGATGAGGAGGATGATCTAGAACTCTTGGACCCCCTAAGCACGTGCCAGACCTTCGGCCTTGACTTTCCATTCACCAAAGATCCTAGGATCTCAGCTGATGTCTCTCTTAGCTCTTTTTCACTTTCCACTGGGAAGAAACTCCCAATCATCATCGAGTCAGAACATCTTTGGAATCCATCACTCTTCAAACTCGGAAGAAGGTGACCGTGACTCCTACACCACCGAACCTCCAAACCATCAAGACTTTCATCTGAGACTGCATTCGGACACTCGTTCCATGCCAAGGCAATGCAAGTATTGTACATTTAACTAAACGAAACTAAGGTTTAGTATAAGCTGTAGACCCTGTTATAAACGGCGCTGATGGTTTTACTCAGGTGGTTAACTGACTCTTTTCATAGCTTCGTTCTCTGGTTTTTCCTCTAATGGCTTCATTCATCCACTTTGCTCTCCTTTGTATGTACGCATGAGTGTATGTATGTTTGTTTGTTAGTTTGTTCGACCAGTTTGTGTTAGTGTTTAGTTAATAAAACTCTTGTGCACAAATTACATGAGTTTCTGATTCTTCCTTGCAAATTAATGTCCTTTATGATTTTGATCCTCGCTACATGCTCTGATGCATTAATACTGTATGAAATTATTTTCTGTGGCCACGAAAATCTCCTTTCTTAGAGTTGATATAAAATTACTCTAAATGTTCGCTGGACGAACAGATTAGTTGATGGCAATTTAATCCTGCTACAGTTACTACTGGCAGCTCATATAAATAATTGTAATTAATCATAATTAACTGTAAATTATTTATATACATTTCTCTTTTGAGCTTAATTTACTACAAAATGATTCCGAATGAAGCGGCACGATTGGTCTTTAATGAGCCCAAACGAGCCCATGTTACACCTCTCTTTATCTCCTTGCACTGGCTACCGGTTGCGGCTTGCATCAAGTTCAAAACATGAATATTTGCATATAGAACAACCACAATCTCAGCACCCGCCTACTTCCACTCATTATTACGAGTCTACATCCCCTCCAGAAGTCGGAGATCTACAAGCGAGCGATGCCACGTGGTACCATCACAGAGAGGCTCAAAATCACTTTCCAGAACATTCTCATTCACTGTTCCTGGCCGGTGAAATGATCTTCGCACCCCTATCCAGTATACTGAAACTCTGACAATTATCAAGCAACAGCTGAAAACTCATCTCTTTCGACACCTACATGACTTCATCTTAAATTAAAAAAAAAAAAAAAAAACACTTTGTCTTTCTCTTTATTTATTCCTTTCCTTTCTGGCTTCTGATTATTTGAACAATGCCTGAGACTTGGTATTACGAGCACTTCCTGTGTCTGTTTGCCTTTTTTTTAGAAGAACTGCTTTATGTATTCCCCAATTCCCCAAAAGTCGCTTTGGGCAAAAGCGTCTGCAAAATGACTAAATATAAATGTATGTAAATGCATTTATATTTTTGTATTTATTTTTATTTTAATCTATTTTATTTTATATAATTCTTATTTTTTTTATATTTAAATGTTATCACACTATTACTACAAAACTAACTTAATCAGTTAATTCAACTAAATTGATGTATCAATTGTTAAAGAGGAGCAAATGTTGGTGTTTAAAAAGAATGGTCATGAGACTGTGTGTAACGTACGCGCACTGTTTCCAGGGCTTTGACTTTCTTGTACAGGCCCGCTGTTGATGTCGTCAGGTTGAAGAGCGGATCTCCTGCGATCTTGGCCAGCAAGTCCCTGGAAAAGTTGCTGACGTAGCTTTTACTGAAGTCCCACTTCCTGAGGATCTTTCCTGGAACAACGGCCTGCGCGTTCTCGTGACAGCACTGGCAAAAGTAGCGGCCCAGATACTCACAGTACCTCAGCCTCTTGATGTAGTCTGTTACACAGAGAAACCAGCAGCATAAACCCACAGAGCCAAGGAAATCAAGCTGTATTTGTACAACGGCTGTGTGTTGTGTACCTGGATCGACGCGAATGCCGCAGCCAGCGCAGCGAGCGGTAGTTCTGTTTGGCCACCACCCACTTTCCTCCTGAAGATCAATGGAGAGAGACACATACGTTACAGGATCATGAAGGGAATGAAGCTGAACACTGATGGAGATGGTCTCACTTTGGAGGAGGGTGGATGTTGAAGATGATCTGTGGTCTGGGAGGAGCCCACTCCAAATTCCCTCGCACTCGGATGCGTAACTTGTAAATGTCTGCGTGTTCGCCGTCGTCAGGTGAAATGGGGAAAGAGAATCTGGTATTGGAAGAAGCTTTAAAAACAAAAATAACAACAACAACAACAAAAAAAAAAAAACATGCAAAAAATTAGCAGAAATTTAGACATTTTCATTTACAATCAAAATTCAAGGCAAGTCACTAAAGGCTTATAAAATTTGAGATTATGGGCTGTTTTGAGTCCATAAGAAAACAGGAAAAGGCGCATTTAAGTGTTTATTTTATTACACGTGATCTATTTGCATCTGGAGATTTTATTTACAATGCACTCTTTTAAAGATTTAAAGGAATAGCTCACCAAAAATTGAAAATGAGCCCATGATTAACTCACCCTCACGGCATTCTAGGTAGGTTGTTTATGATATTTTTTTCTTTTATACGAATACAATCGGAGTACATTAAAAAATGTCCGGGCTCTTCCAAGCTTTATAATGGCAGTGAATGGGTGTCGATATTTTTAAGCCCAAAAAAGTGCATCTATTCATCATAAAAAAAGTGCTCCAGGCAGCTCCAGGGGGTTAATACAGGCCTTTTAATGCATTTGTGAAAAATATCCATATTTAAAACTTTATAAACTGTAATTTCCGTAACCGCAACCGTAATCTCAAGCCACCTGGAACAGCATGTGCGTATGACAGTTAGCGTAAACTAGAGATTACCGTTTATACAATTTTAAATATGGATATTTTTTTCTTACACAAACTCATGATTCACT
Source organism: Cyprinus carpio (assembly GCF_018340385.1). Lineage (NCBI taxonomy): Eukaryota > Metazoa > Chordata > Actinopteri > Cypriniformes > Cyprinidae > Cyprinus > Cyprinus carpio. The sequence continues at coordinate 34,075,089 of NC_056618.1, forward strand.
TCAGAAAGACTTTTTTAACCCCCTGGAGCTGTCGAAGATTTTTTTTATGATGGATGGATGCACTTTTTTTAGCTTCAAAACCTCAACACCAATTCACTGCCATTATAAAACTTGGAAGCGCCAGGACATTTTTTAATTATAACTCAGATTGTATATTTGTCTGAAAGAAGAAAGTCATATACACCTGGGCCCGGGTGTGATAAAACAGTATCGATAATTAATCAACCGTACTCCTCCTTCAATAACGATAGAAAAAATGTTTGATATAGCGCACGATATAGGCACATGATATGAGTGATGCAGACAGCACACCTGCGATGAGGAGATTGTGTTATAAAAAATTTTTATATTAGTCGAATATGCCATTTTCACACTTCGTGTAAATAGCCTCTATCACTATTTATACTAGTAGTGCAAACAGCCGCAGCCTAAACAAATACATCAACCGCTACTTTCCAGTACTGTCAGTATTGCAGAAAAACTGCGTTTGCATACAGTGTGTTCAGGCCTAAGGATGTAAACAGAGAAGTCGTGGTACTTACTTTTGAGGGGCGTCGTGCTCTGGAACCAGCCAGTCGAGCTCTGAGGCGGCGGGCAGCTGCTGCCCTCAACCTGTCGGAGGAGACCCATCGCCACGCGGACTCGGCTGAGTTTTTGAACTGTAGCATTGATGGTGCGTCTTTATGGATGCTCTGTTGCTTAGAATTACCTGCCAAGTCTACCTTACCGTTTAAATTCCACTGTCAATTCATCTTATCACAGTTAACAACACTTCACACTGTCGTTTAAATTTAATTTTCCGACCGTATTGGAGAGAAAATAAAGTGGCGCATTGCGCTGCCAGTCGCGTGGTCTATCATACCAAGAAAATCTCTTCATATGACTCCCGACAAAAGAGAACTGAGCGCTGCTGGAATCCCTTGTATCCTCTGGTGCTCTTGAAGGGCTAAATGTAGAAAAAAGATTTTGGAAAAAAAATCCAAGTCCAGGCACTCAATAGGATGCAAAAGTTAAAAAGCCTTTAATGGTTGGGCTAAGACCCCCCCATTAAAACACCAACGCGTATCGGCCCATTGGCCTTCATCAGGGTGTTGGTAACAAACAGACAGAATCACCCATACTTATAGTTGCATTGGTTTCAGGTGTGCCACTCTGGTACTTGCAACACCTGAAACCAATGCAAGTACCAGAGTTAGCCCCTGCCTGTGCGTCAGTATCACATAACCGCCATGTTTGTAGTTTTTTAAAAACCTTTTATGTGTGTTTGTAGTACTAATCGAATCCTTGTCCGCTGCGCAAATGTGTTGTGGGCAAATATTAGCCGTTAGAGTGTCATGATCTAAATGAGAGTGTATATTATATGTTGATACCTATGCAACAAATTAGTATTATAAGAATCTTGAAGATTCTTCTCTTGAACACCCAATCTAATTTCATATGCAAAACACCATGCTAGAGACAAAGAGTCGTAAAAAATTCCCTCCAAAGTTACCATTCCTCATTGGCTCACTCGAATCCCAGAGGTGTGACCTCGATAAAGCTCTCACATCAGGGACCCGCCTCGGCCAGTCTGTGTTTTTTTTTGATCCTAAGAAGATGAGGAGGATGATCTAGAACTCTTGGACCCCTAAGCACGTGCCAGACCTTCGGCCTTGACTTTCCATTCACCAAAGATCCTAGGATCTCAGCTGATGTCTCTCTTAGCTCTTTTTCACTTTCCACTGGGAAGAAACTCCCAATCATCATCGAGTCAGAACATCTTTGGAATCCATCACTCTTCAAACTCGGAAGAAGGTGACCGTGACTCCTACACCACCGAACCTCCAAACCATCAAGACTTTCATCTGAGACTGCATTCGGACACTCGTTCCATGCCAAGGCAATGCAAGTATTGTACATTTAACTAAAAACGAATATAAGGTTTAAGGTATAAGCTGTAGACCCGTTAATAAACGGCGCTGATGTGTTTTACTCAGGTGGTTAACTGGCTCTTTTCATAGCTTCGTTCTCTGGTTTTTTCCTCTAATGGCTTCATTCATCCCACTTTGCTCTCCTTTGTATGTACGCATGAGTGTATGTATGTTTGTTTGTTAGTTTGTTCGACCAGTTTGTGTTAGTGTTTAGTTAATAAAACTCTTGTGCACAAATTACATGAGTTTCTGATTCTTCCTTGCAAATTAATGTCCTTTATGATTTTGATCCTCGCTACATGCTCTGATGCAATTAATACTGTATGAAATATATTTTCTGTGGCCACGAAAATCTCTTTCTTAGAGTTGATATAAAATTACTCTAAAATGTCGCTGGACGAACGATTAGTTGATGGCAATTTAATCCTGCTACAGTTACTACTGGCAGCTCATATAAATAATTGTAATTAATCATAATTAAACTGTAAATTATTTATATACATTTCTCTCTTTGAGCTTAATTTACTACAAAATGATTCCGAATGAAGCGGGCACGATTGGTCTTTAATGAGCCCCAAACGAGCCCATGTTACACCTCTCTTTAATCTCCTTGCACTGGCTACCGGTTGCGGCTTGCATCAAGTTCAAAACATGAATATTTGCATATAGAACAACCACAATCTCAGCACCCGCCTACTTCCACTCATTATTACGAGTCTACATCCCCTCCAGAAGTCGGAGATCTACAAGCGAGCGATGCCACGGTGGTACCATCACAGAGAGGCTCAAAATCACTTTCCCCGAAACATTCTCATTCACTGTTCCTGGCCGGTGAAATGATCTTCGCACCCCTATCCAGTATACTGAAACTCTGACAATTATCAAGCAACAGCTGAAAACTCATCTCTTTCGACACTACATGACTTCATCTTAAATTAAAAAAAAAAAAAAAAACACTTTGTCTTTCTCTTTATTTATTCCTTTCCTTTCTGGCTTCTGATTATTTGAACAATGCCTGAGACTGGTATTACGAGCACTTCCTGTGTCTGTTTGCCTTTTTTTTAGAAGAACTGCTTTATGTATTCCCCAATTCCCCAAAAGTCGCTTTGGGCAAAAGCGTCTGCAAAATGACTAAATATAAATGTATGTAAATGCATTTATATTTTTTTATTTATTTTTATTTATCTATTTTATTTTATATAATTCTTATTTTTTTTATATTTAAATGTTATCACACTATTACTACAAAACTAACTTAATCAGTTAATTCAACTAAATTGATGTATCAATTGTTAAAGAGGAGCAAATGTTGGTGTTTAAAAAGAATGGTCATGAGACTGTGTGTAACGTACGCGCACTGTTTCCAGGGCTTTGACTTTCTTGTACAGGCCGCTGTTGATGTCGTTCAGGTTGAAGAGCGGATCTCCTGCGATCTTGGCCAGCAAGTCCCTGGAAAAGTTGCTGACGTAGCTTTTACTGAAGTCCCACTTCCTGAGGATCTTTCCTGGCACAACGGCCTGCGCGTTCTCGTGACAGCACTGGCAAAAGTAGCGGCCCAGATACTCACAGTACCTCAGCCTCTTGATGTAGTCTGTTACACAGAGAAACCAGCAGCATAAACCCACAGAGCCAAGGAAATCAAGCTGTATTTGTACAACGGCTGTGTGTTGTGTACCTGGATCGACGCGAATGCCGCAGCCAGCGCAGCGGTAGTTCTGTTTGGCCACCACCACTTTCCTCCTGAAAGATCAATGGAGAGACACATACGTTACAGGATCATGAAGGGAATGAAGCTGAACACTGATGGAGATGGTCTCACTTTGGAGGAGGGTGGATGTTGAAGATGATCTGTGGTCTGGGAGGAGCCCACTCCAAATTCCCTCGCACTCGGATGCGTAACTTGTAAATGTCTGCGTGTTCGCCGTCGTCAGGTGAAATGGGAAGAGAATCTGGTATTGGAAGAAGCTTTAAAACAAAATAACAACAACAAAAAAAAAAAAAACATGCAAAAAATTAGCAGAAATTTAGACATTTTCATTTACAATCAAAATTCAAGGCAAGTCACTAAAGGCTTATAAAATTTGAGATTATGGGCTGTTTTGAGTCCATAAGAAAACAGGAAAGGCGCATTTAAGTGTTTATTTTATTACACGTGATCTATTTGCATCTGGAGATTTTATTTACAATGCACTCTTTTAAAGATTTAAAGGAATAGCTCACCAAAAATTGAAAATGAGCCCATGATTAACTCACCCTCACGGCATTCTAGGTAGGTGTTTATGATTTTTTTCTTTTATACGAATACAATCGGAGTTACATTAAAAAATGTCCGGGCTCTTCCAAGCTTTATAATGGCAGTGAATGGGTGTCGATATTTTTAAGCCCAAAAAAGTGCATCTATTCATCATAAAAAAAGTGCTCCAGGCAGCTCCAGGGGGTTAATACAGGCCTTTTAATGCATTTGTGAAAAATATCCATATTTAAAACTTTATAAACTGTAATTTCCGTAACCGCAACCGTAATCTCAAGCCACCTGGAACAGCATGTGCGTATGACAGTTAGCGTAAACTAGAGATTACCGTTTATACAATTTTAAATATGGATATTTTTTTCTTACACAAACTCATGATTCACTTCAGAAAGACTTTTTTAACCCCCTGGAGCTGTCGAAGATTTTTTTTATGATGGATGGATGCACTTTTTTAGGCTTCAAAACCTCAACACCCATTCACTGCCATTATAAAACTTGGAAGAGCCAGGACATTTTTTAATATAACTCAGATTGTATTTGTCTGAAAGAAGAAAGTCATATACACCTGGGCCCGGGTGATAAAACAGTATCGATAATTAATCAACCGTACTCCTCCTTCAATAACGATAGAAAAAATGTTTGATATAGCGCACGATATAGGCACATGATATGAGTGATGCAGACAGCACACCTGCGATGAGGAGATTGTGTATAAAAAATTTTTTTATATTAGTCGAATATGCCATTTTCACTTCGTGTAAATAGCCTCTATCACTATTTATACTTAGTGCAAACAGCCGCAGCCTAAACAAATACATCAACCGCTACTTTCCAGTACTGTCAGTATTGCAGAAAACTGCGTTTTGCATACAGTGTGTTTCAGGCCTAAGGATGTAAACAGAGAAGTCGTGGTACTTTTTGAGGGGCGTCGTGCTCTGGAACCAGCCAGTCGAGCTCTGAGGCGGCGGGCAGCTGCATGCCCTCAAACTGTCGGAGGAGACCCATCGCCACCGACTCGGCTGAGTTTGACTGTAGCATTGATGGAGAGCTGAGCAAACAGACATTACAGCAGATCACCAATCAGTTCTGGATACCATTCAAAACTCAAAACCACTGGACTTCATGCCCACAAAAAGATCGGCCAAAACAAAAAGACAGATTTGCGATGTTCTTACATGGAGTCGGAGCTGAGGAAGGACCTGCTGCTGGACGCACTGCGCTTGATGTCTGCATCTGACAACAATGAGAATAAAAGAGTTTAAACGTTCTCCAATGAGATCTACTGTATAAGAAGAGCTATATACCAGCAACTGACTAATTAATCAGACATTACTTGGCATTTTTACATTATTGCATACTTGGCTGAGCAACACTTAGCATCCCTAAAATATTTGGAGAACTCTGATTAATTAAAGGGTTACTCCACCCCAAAATGAAAATGTTCTTACGGTTTGGAATGACATGAGGGTCGAGTAATTAATTTTCATTTTTGATTGGAGTAAACCTTTAAATATTATGACATTTTGTTAATGTATGAAAATACAATTAATTTCAAATTTAATTAATTATTATTCATTTAAGATGAATAGTATAAATGTGTAATCTTGCTTATATATATAAATATAAATATATATATATATATATAAATATAAATATATATATATAGACATATATTTTTGTAAATGTATGTCTATATATAAAAATATATATACAAAAAAAAAATATTATATATATATATATATATATATATATATATACTATTTTATATATATATATATATATATATATTATTTTTTATTAATTTTTTTATAAGTGTGTCTGGTAAAACTAAGTGAAAAGGTTAGCTTTTATTTTGCAAATGCCCCGTGTCCTAATATTACATAACTTGAAAAACAAAGAGATTGAGAAAGAGATTGTGATTCTTGGCACTGGTTATGAATCGAAGCATTAAGATAAGAAAACTGTAGTTTTACTTATTAATATTAACAAAAGAGATTAGGGCACATGATTGAAGCCATTCTTACATAATAATATTGTGTAATTTTTGAGACACACCCATTATAATGCAGGAAAGCTGTGCTAAAGGTTGCAGGTTTATTAGCACATGTAATAAATAAAAGCCAGAAAATTGCAACATCAAACAAGAGGCTTATACGGCATGCATGCTGACACATGAGATGGACACATGTGAGAGGGGATGAACAAGCAAAGCTGAGGAAAAAGCAGGAACAGCCACCAACTAGTGCTACAGAGCCTTAAACACCTGACTCCTCTGATCCCACCATCATATCTACGACACACACGGCTTCCCTTTCTCTTTATCTGTCTCTGGTACCTGAGAAGAGGGACGCGAGTGACAGGGACAGGCCGCTCTGAGACACCGCCAGCAGGGACTGACCATCACTGCCATCTAAGAGACAGAGACCAGAGACTGTATCCTCAACCAGACGCCTGTTTCAGGTGTGCAACAGTTTATAAAGACAACAGGAAATCTAAACAGGACACATCGACCTGTTTAATAAATGTCCTGGTCCCCACTGATCAATGCAGGAACTGCACATTCATCAAAAATTATATTTCATTTAATATTTAACAACTGGTTTCTTCTTTGATTAATAAAATGTTCAGAAGCCTGTAACGTATCTTAACACATTCTCGCATAGGTATTAATTTTTAGATTTAAAAAACCTACTGACCCCAAACTTTAGAAGGGTAGTTGATATATATCAAATGTTATAAATATATAACTCATCTTGGATTTATTAAATCCAATCATTACTCTAAAATGTTACATTTTAGGCTGTTAAAATACGTGTAAAAAAAAAAAAAAAAAAGTACATCTTTATTAATATGTTCCTATATTGTGCACAAATATGATCAAATATTTTATAGCAGGTACATAAATATTGAGACTATTTTAGACTATAATATTTGCATTAAAATGTTTTAATTTTTTTTTGTTTTTTTTAAAGGTATGTTTTATTAAAAGGTGACTGAATTAAAATACACTATTTCTAGCCAAATATTTCTTATAAATATGTCATATGACAGTTTATATATATATTTCATTCTTTATTCATTATATCAGGACAGTTGCACAAAATGACATTTTACAATCAGGACTAATCTTGGTATCAAATTATCTAGCATTCTAAGGGACTGTCTTTATGTGCGTTTCAGCATATTGGTTGTACCAAATGACTTTTTTGGTTGCACAACATGACTCATGTTTTATTAAACTTTAGCAAAACATATATTACCCATAAGTCCCAAAATACATTATTTCTAGCTAAATATTTCAATAATTCTTTGAAATGTCACATTATAAAGGCTAAAAGTGTTCTTTTCAAAACGTTAATATGACATTTCCAAGTGCAACGAGATTTTTAACCACAAACTAAACTTTATTCGCCCAGAATTAGAGTGAACATCTCACTTAAACATGTTCATCACCTACTCCCACATTTTAAAGGTTTTTGTATGTAAACGTGTGTTAACGTAAAGTGTTAATTTTGATTTCACACTGATTTGCATATTGAAGCCTAATGTATTAAGAATAACAACACCTGCAGTGACTATTCTGCTCTTTCCAGATAAAACACACAAACAAATCAAGAAAAAAAAACTTGATTCAAAGTTACAAATTAGGGATCAAAAATAAGCATAATCAGTTAGAAATCAGTCATGTGATTGGGATGCCAACACATTTCTCATCACATGGCATTATGGGTTATGAGGGCAATCGTGAGGATGATTATACGACCATAAGCGGGAATGAGGTCAGACTTCCTGTCTGGAGCTCCTACCTTTGAGCTCGATATCCTCCACATCTCTATCCGAGCCGGAGTCAGAGGGGTGAAAGGAATCCTGGGAGCTCCTCCGTGAGCCGCCACTATCCACAGATGGGGCTTCTGTGAAAAAAAATAAAAAATAAAAAAAGCAATAAATATTAGTGCTGTCAAATGATTAATCGCGATTAATCGCATCCAAAATAAAAGTTTTTCTTTACATAATACATGTATGTGTAATGTGTTTATTTATTATGCACATATAAATACACACATGCATGTATATATTTAAGAAAAACATGTTGTTTACATATTAAATGTATTTATTTATAATGTAAATTACATGAATATAAATATAGATGTAAATATTTTCAAAATATGTACTGTGTGTATTTATATATACATAATAAATATACACAGAACACACATATATTATGCAAACAAACACTTTTATTTTGTACGCAATTAATCGCGATTAATCACACATCCTGTTTACAGTTAATTTCCCTCTAAATTGCAAACGCCTCAGTCATACGGTTATTAGTGGAGGCCGGTGGCTTCATCCGTGTGTGGCGTATCTGCAGTCTGCGCAGACGGATTTTCTGTTTGAGCTGCTGGATTTCCGAGTCGCTGTCGCCCTCTTCCTCCCCCTCCTCCACCGGTCTGCGCATGTTACACTTCATCAGCTCGATGGCTGCGATCAGAGACTCCGAGATGCTGAAGTGGGCGTTTTCCTGCAGTGATGGGATATGAATGTGAGTCATGAACACCATATATAAGACGCTGAGCGCAGTGAGGAGTTTGCGCTTGCCTTTTCTAGATCAGCACAGCTGCCGAAGTCCTGCTCGGAGAGGTAGCTGATCAGACTCTGACCCTCGGACGGTCTGCGGAACAATCCGTCTGGGACGCTGTTGTACTGGCTGCCATCTGTAAGCATGAAGGCACGTTTAAGATTATGATTATTTTCATATAATTCGATGAGATATGCAAGTGTCCATGATGAAGAAAACTAAATCTAGTTAGAAATGTAGAAATGTGCACTTTGTATTCATGTTTGTTTTGTATGGTTTTGGAAAAGTTTTACACCATTTTTAAGAAATGTTTCAGTTAAATTACTATAAAAATGTAACGTGGTGTAACCATCGAGTGAAAAGTAAGAATTTAATGAGTCTAATGAGTGTAATGAGTCTTAATTATTGCTGTGCATTTGTTTTGTTTTGTTTGTTTTGTTTTGTTTTTTGTTGTTGTTTTTGCACATATGCAAAATTACTAATTAAGAAATATCAGCTTTTTGGGAGTCGCACCACATGACACATTACAACCAGAACTGATTTTGCCATCATAAAAAGGTCATTATCTGATATTTTAAGAGACTTGGTTTTTCTGCATATTTCAGTATGTTGGTTGCACTGCATGACTTTTTTTGGTCGTACCACATGACTTTGATTAGATGGACAGAAGTTTTTAAAAATTAATAAGCAGTGAAGGAGTGGTGATAACATATTTTTATAAAGAATAACATTTTTTTTTCATTATTCATTATGATATCAGGACAGTTGTACCACATGACATTTCATAACCTGAACTAATCTTGCCATCATATAAAGGTCAAATTATTTGATATTTTAAGAAACCGTTTTTTCCTGCATATTCCAGTATGTTGTACCACATGAATTTTGTTGCACCACATGACTTTGATTAATTGGACAAACATTTTTAAATAAGCAGTAAAACAGTTGTGGTCAAATAATTTGTATATAAAAAATTTCATGTCAAACTACGTTTCATTCATTTATTTTTTCATTTCATTCTTTCGTCACTGCAAAATCAGTACAGTTGTACCACATGACATTTTACAACATGAACTAATCTTTCTGTCATTAAAATGGTCAAATGTTTCAGCGTGTTGTTTGTACCACATGACTTTGATGGCCAAAATTGTTTTCAAATATTAACAAGCACTAAAGCAGTTAGAAAATATTAAATTAAACAAAAGTGTTAATACATTTTTGACCGTTTAGCTGTATTCCATCTTCAAAACACTTGTATCACCCAAAAATCTTTACTTTATGCTCACATAAAAACATGCTCTTCAAAGAAGTAGTGTATTTAGGTCATTGTAAGCATGAATTGCACTTTTAGTGTATTTTTGAATAAATTAACAGATAGAAAGCATCACTCACTAGACTCCATATAAAGGGAACCATTGGTGCTGCTGTCGCTGCTCTGGGGTGAGAAAGGACCACAGCTCTTTGAAACTGGTGCAGCTGCAACAGACTCTGGGAAATACAGAAAAACATGATACAAATGATGCACAAATAAGATAAGGAAGATAACAAATGTGTCTTCCTGGTGCAGGATCTGATCCATGATGAACACTGATGGAAACTTAAATCTACACAACAGAAACTCTACATGTGGATCTACACAACATGTAGTGTTCGAATGTTTATAACTGATAACAAAATGGAAAAAGAAAAGACTAAAAGGGAAATTAAATATTCAAAACTTTCCAGGCACAGCTGTGTAAAATTTCACTAAATAGAAATAAGAACAAACGGAATGGCACAGGATAGGAATGTTGTCCAACAGCTTGACAAACGATGCCAAAAGCTGAAGAAGACATAGAAACAAAATAAAAAGCAGCAACAGTGAATCATGCATGGGTAACAGAAATGAAGGGGTGGACAAGATGCAGCACCACAGCACTGCAAACCTGCGACGGGGTCCTCGATAATAATGGTGATTTTCCTGTGACTCCCTCCTTTCCATACAGAGAAGAAAAAGAGAAAGAATAGAGTTGAAGCAGAGAACATTTCACCCTGCTTCACAGCAAGACCAAAGAGCACAAGAGGTACAACAGCTAGAAGCAAGGTCTGGAGATCTGTTTTTAAATTTTTTTTTATTGCAGATGTGTATGGGAATGCCATATTTTTAAATTTAATTCAAGCTAGTTAGCATTATAGATCATTTAAAGTGAGCGAACAGAGAGAATTGGACTTTCATAATCTGATGTATTTTTAGGTAAAACATGACAGAAAAAAAAAAAGAGCAGGACTTGATTTTATCAATAAACTAAAGGAATCATGAACAAATGTGGAACAAAGGTTATATTTTTGTAAAACTGCTAAAGATTTTTGTACATTTTTACATTTTAATGTAATATTGGCATTTAAAAATATATATATATATTAAGAAATTAAAAAGGATCGATTTTAAACTATATATTTTCACAGCTTGAACACTCAAAATTCATCTTGTGGATACCACTTTGAAATCGGACTTTGCGTTACCATAATAATGGCCCTTTAAAACCTTTCAGCAGGCTCCTCCCCCTAGTGGGCAGTGTTTTACTACAGCATTTTATAATCAGAACTTTTTCTAATCTAGACAAAAAATATTTTGGTGGTTATGCTATGAAAGAATTGCATCAATTTCTGACAGGAAAATGCTTAAAAACTGAGTTGATTGTCAACCGGTGGCTATTTTTGCTATAGCACCTAAACAAGAACCTCAATTTTTGTAATGTCAACTTCAAATTTGGAACATAAGTTAGACATTTTACAGCATTTTTAGATTCCAAAATATTTTGTTTAATATTTATTTCACATAAAATATAAATTTTTTGTACGTTTTCACTTTAAATGCTCAAGCTCTTTTAAGTGGGGTGGATTATGATTGAAGTTTTTATTGTTCAATAGCAAAAAAAAAAAAAGAAAAAAGAATTAAAAATAATTAATAGGGAAAAGGTGTTTATGGAGCTTATACTATGACAAAACTAACTGAATTTGTATTGTGCAAGTTTGAATTATTTAAAATTATTATAAGTGTCATTTAACAAAGCTGAATATTATGTGGCATTTAACATAGTTCTTAATCAGATTTTTTTGAACTTCAATATTAAACATTTAAAATTTAACACAACTGAATATTTTCATGACAGAATTTTACAGACATGTTATTTTCAAACAGCAGTTTTTTTTTGTTCTGAAATCTTAGACTAGAAATATCCAGTTTTTAAAAACACAGCTTCAGGTTTTCAAGATGAAGAGGAAATTCGGAACATCAAATTCAATATTCTAAAATTCAAGCAGAAATTCAGATTGCACAGAAAGTAGGTTAGAGGTAATCCACAGGGAAGAGCAGATGATCTCCGAAAAGTCAAACGAAGCATTTTGGCGGTTTAATATCTACCCGATCATGAATTCCCCAGAGTTATCATATGGTTAATATACTTATATTTCAATTAGTTTTGTCATATTATAAGCTCCGTAAGTGCATAGACCCAAAAAGTTTCCAAAAGTAAATTACTTGAAAAAGGTCTGCACACTCTCAAATGTGAGATAAAAGTTATTTACTGAAGAAACAAGGCACCAAGGGCAAACATGCTTGGAATTAAAAAAAGGTCACATGTGACTGAAACGTTTGCCTTGGTGCTTTGTTTCTTCAGTAAACTGCTTTTCTCACGCATGTGTATTTTACTAAATAGCTAGAAAAAAAAATTGTTCTGAAAGTGATTCCAACCGTATCGTTCCATTAATGATATAGCTGTGGCGTGGATGCCACTATTCTCTTATAATTAGTATGATTATCTTGAGTTATCCTTATATTTAATGTCCTCGGCGTAAACAGGCTTTTACACTAATAAATGTTGTTTGGTTGGTAGTTTCGCTGCTTTCCGTTAGTTTTGACAAGGCCTGTGTTCCAAAGAACTGTTTGTACGCACCATTTTTCTGCTTCTGCGTGATGCTGGTGTCGGACAGAGACCGGATGTGTCCCCTCGAGCTCCGCCCTGTGGTTCTCTGAGCCTCTGAAAAGGAGCAGCTGCGTGGAAGGGGCGGAGCCGAAGGAGTGTGGGCGTCGCCCTGAGTCCCCATGTGCTCACCGCTCTGAGTGGAGCTGGACGAGTCGCGCCGTTTGTGCTTCCCCAGATTACCGATAGCCAGGTACTCCGGGCCGTCATCCACATCCGCACAATCCCGGATCTCGGGCGGAGCGGGTGAGGCGGGCTCAGTGAAGGAGATCTGGGGGATTCCAGCGTCCTGGTTTCCTCTACAGCATACCCACGGAGCTCCCTGAGTACTGCTGGATGGAGTGACATCTGAAGACAAACACAGAGACGCACTGTGATACTGAGGAACGGTCACATTTCTTCACTGAACGGTCACATTGCTAACTGCCCACCTTCCCTCCCTAGTTTCCTCGCCAAATAACACACTGTTCTCTGGAACATTTTGTGTGTAAACAAGGCAAGCATTTAGTGCAGTAATGGAGCCACAGAGCGGCCCGTTGTTCTCTGAGACCTGCTGACCTGAGCTGCTCCTGGAGAGCGGGGTGTTGGGAAGCTCTGTAAGGCAGCTCTGGGACGTGGCGAGCCGACGGGACTCTGAAGTGTCCGCAGGCCTCCAACTTCCTGTGGGCCCGGGCAGCAAACACAAACTCTGACTCTTCAGCAAACCAAACGGAGACTCTTTCACGTGCGAAAGCTTTGAAGACGAAAGAGACAGAAGAAATTTACATTGCTGCATGTAGAAATGCACGGTTACAGTGAAGGCCAACAATGACGTAAAAAGGGCTTTATTAACCAGCCAAACCCTGACCGCTTAAAAACTGTATTTTAAGTAGTTAGCTAGCTAGCTTTAAATATGTCAACAGTTTAACAAACCCAAACTTACATAATCATTTAGAATAATTCAGAATCATAAAATGCAACAGAACATGTTTTTGTTCCTGTCTAAGGGGGTTTTCTTTTTCAAAACGACTTATTTCTTTATCACATATATTGATCTTGCGTTAGTGGTCGCATCTGATAGGAAAGATGTTCATGGGATAGATCAATGAAAGCTCTGTGAAAAGAGGAATGTGAGATAACCAAGTGTGTGAGATCATGGACAAACACTGGCTGTCATTGTCCTACAAATACACATTTCACAGGACAGGTTCATGAAGGGAGCTGTTTTCTGGTATGAAGACTTCAGAGGACCTCCCATTATTAAACCCTTCTCAGCTTATCACGAAAGCTTTCTGTGGACTCTGGCCTCCATAAACCCAAACAAATGAACTCCTACAAAACCTCTCTTAGATTGCCAAAGCAGTTTTATTTAACCCTGCAGGCTCCCTGCTGCACACGTCAGGTGCGTCAGTGCTGGGAGTGCTTGGACAAGAACCAAACTACACATTGCAGCCCAACAAAATCACAGAATCTCAGAATTATAGGCTTTTAAATTATATACAACATAACATCACAGAAGTTTAAAACGATCACATTAAACATTTTTCTTTATTTACGATGTTTGGTTAGGCTTCAGTAAGCAAGCTAACAGTTTAGCCTACTAGCTTCGCATAGCACTAACGGGCTGCATGCCCTTTAAAGGCAAGCCGATCTTGGGGCTTGTGATACTTATCGTCTGTGATAATAATGTAACTGTTGTTTTAACGATAGGCGAGCTCACATCGTTATGTATGTCACTCAACTCGCAAAAACAACAAAAAATAAGCACTCACTGTGTGAAGAAGCCTAGAGGAATGCATTAGAACGTCCTTATAATTCAAGTAGACTAATGAAGAAAAATCTATCCCTGTTTGTGTGGTTGATGTTTTATTTTTGGAAAATTTGTAAGACGTGATATAGTCAGGTTACATCACACAATTTATTTTCCTAAATACTAGCACCGGAGAAGAACATTCGTGCATCTCAGCACAACAATGCTGTGTCTCATTCCTGAATAAATCTGTTTTTGAACAAATCAAATGAGTCAATGATTCAATGATCTATTCATAACTCACTTACTTCGTTTCTAAATGAATCAGCCGTTTTGAAACAGACATCTGAATGAACGATTCAGTGAGTCACTCTTTCAGACGGGGACTTGCTGCCACCTACTGGCAGTTCCAGTGTCATATTTATTTAGATATTGTTAAATTATTGTTATTGTTAAAATTCCAATAAATATGGGGATTTCATTTTTTGTCAATTTCGCACACCCCTCAGCCGATCCACTTGGAGGCCATCTGTGCTTTTCAATGTTAAGTTTAAATAATATTTCAAAACAAAATTTGACAGAAATGATATTAAAATTGTGCTCCCACAGATAAAAGTGTTACTTCAGTATTATTTATATACTTTTTTATAGTTCTGAATAAGATTTTAATTAGTTTTGATTTGCTATTTTTGTTAGTTTTTAAATTCTACTTCAATATTAGTTTTATTCCAGTTAGTAATTTTAGAACTTACGTGTTATAACTTTATCATAACTTTAGTAATCAAGTTAGTTGCCATGGCAACATTTCAAACTTTCGTTCAGTTTTTCATCTAATATTTACATTTTACTTTAGCTTTATTTCAACTGACAGAAAGTGTTTTTAATAGCTTATTTTGTAATATCCATGTCATGCTTTCCTCATTTAAGATAATGATTTAAATTATCTTTCTGGGGGGCGATTTCTCAGCCAAAATTAATTGCAACTAAATTGCGATTAATCGCAACACTGTGTAATTAATCAGATTAAAAATTGTAATCGACTGACAGTTCTACTTTTAATTAATGATATCAACACTGCTAAAAATAAAAGTCTCAAGACTATTGTTTACAAACTGAGTTAATATTGATTTGTGACTTAAAGGGACAGTTCACCCAATAAATGTTTGCATTCAACAAAGACCAGGAAAAACATTTATCTTCTTTGTTATGCTTAATCACATCCGCTGGAATCACAATGTAGAAAAAAACCTTCCTGATATGAATCAACCACAGACTTCCTCTACCAGGAGGTCAGGTTTCTCACCCTGCCGGTGTCTATGAGAGCCAGCAGCCGCGGGTTATTCTGCTCCACGGCCTCCAGACACTGGAACATGGCAGACACGTGTGGTTCACTCAACAGGAAGGCCCCGTCTACAGAAGAGGACAACCAACAACATCACCACACACAGGAAACATGTATTCGTAAGTGACGATGCTAACGTTCTGGAGGATGCTGAGTTACCATTGTAATATTTCTGTGTGTTTGTCTTATGCTGCAGCAGCGGTTTGAGCTGGGCAGATAAGATGTGACCTTGCAGGCTGTGCAGAAGCCAACGCTCAGCTTTATAACCCTCGCCGAAGCTCTGAACGCCACTGATCAACACCGGCTCCAGCTGACTGAACTGCAACCAGAGAGAACACACAGTCACACATCTCACTGCAGCGTCACGTGGGAAACAATCACTGCACTGACAGATACCTGTTCTACATGACGAGCCAGATGAGGACAGAGATACCGCACACACCACACGAAACGCCAGTAGTCCTTTTGTTTATAGTAAACCTGCAAAACAGAATATAGCCAAATTAAATCTTGTGCCGCAGCGCAATGATTCATACTTTAAAAATGTGTTTTGGTCACTTCTGTGCATGACAACTTTGTTATTAACAACAAAAGTAAAACTAAAAAATAGATTAAAATAAAAATGTTAAAATAAAAACAAAGAAGGTGCATTTAAACAACGACAAAAATGTCTAAAACTAGAAATCTGAAATTATAAATGAAATTATTATAGTAAAATTTCAATGTAAAGTAAAATGTTTGTCGTTTGATTGGCATGTGACTGACAAAGCTTTAGCCATAAGTCAAGTAAAAATAAAAAGGGTATTTTATTGTATTTGTAAAAAAATTTAAGGGTAAAAATAACAAATAAAACACTCCATAAAAACAAATGGAAATGAAATTTGTGATGAGATTGAAGTAACAGAAGAAAAAAAAATTGCATGCTCAATTCACAATAAAACTAATAATGTGCATTTATAAAATAGATATGAATTTCTATTTAATGCTGACTTTAAACATAAAAACTAGAGATTTTCAAAGAAGCACTGCCGGTTTTGAAAAAGGTCTCTTCTGTTCACCAAGGCTGAATTTATTTGATCAAAAATGCAGTAAAAATTACAGTAATATTGTAAAAAGTTATTACAATTTAAAATAACTATTTTCTGTTTTTATATATGTGACCCTGGAGCACAAAAGCAGTCTTGAGTCTCTGGGGTATATTTGTAGCAATAATCAACAATACATTGTATGGGTCAAAATTATAGATTTTTCTTTTATGCCAAAAATCATTAGAATATTAAGTAAAGATCATGTTCCATGAAGATATTTTGTACATCTGCACCCGTAAATATATCAAAACTTAATTTTTGATTAGTAATATGCATTGTTAAGAATTCATCTGGACAACTTTAAAGGTGATTTTCTCAATATTTAGATTTTTTTGCACCCTCAGATTCCAGATTTTCAAATAGTTGTATCTCGACCAAATATTGTCCTCTTAACAAACCATACATCAATGAAAACCTTACGTATTAAAAAAATTAACACTTAAGACTGGTTTTGTGGTCCAGGGTCACATATTTTAAAATGTGTCTGAATGACGCTGAAAATTCAGCTTTGCATCACAGGAATAAGATATATTTTACAATATAACAAAGATTTCATTATAAATTGTAACAATATTTCACATTATTACAGTTTTAGTGCTTTCCTGATTAAATAAATGCAGCCAATCCGGATGCAGGTTTCATGACGTTAATCTATAACCCAACACAATATGTTCTTTGTTGGAAAGGCCGCTTCTTATCTCCAGTTAGGTACACAAAGTAAAACAAAGTAGTAACGAAACTTAAAAACACTCTTCCTCGTCTGACTGGCCACAGAGCTCATTTGTGTCTAACAGTTCCTGGTAATGTCCCTCCACACCTGCTCCTGTCTGAGGCCATGGCCCAGGATGTTGTTCATGTCCTTGTGCAGGCGCTGGAGACCCCCGTAGCGGGACCACACGTTAGGGTTGTTGGTGGACAGCAGCCCCTCAACAGTGGTCTTCAGATTAGACAGAAGCTTCCAGTGCTCCCATCTGAACAAAACACAGGTCAATCATATTTATAATACAGTGAGCTGAGCGCGCTTCAACCCTTGTGAAAAAGAAGCGTGCTTAATTATACCGAACGTGCACTTGTAGTGTACTTCACTATATATCTACCAATAGGGGGCTGAGGAACAGCCAATAGAAAAATGCCTATTTAAAATTAAAATTTGCATTAAATGACTGAAGTCTTCTAGGCTTGCAATATTTTTGTCCAGACTTCCAATATTAATAATGGATATGATGAAGGTGTTGTATTTCACGGCGATGCATCGGCAGTGTTTATTAGTCTTGTGTGCATTATAAAAATAAAAATAAATAAATAAAAATATAAATAATTTACTGTCATTGTGTGAATAAGATGCAATCATGTAATGCATGAAAAAAGTAAATGTAATTTGATTATGAACATTTTAAAACATAATAAAATACTTAACTTTGTAATGCGATTAACGTTACATAATCAGATTACATGTAATCCGTTACTATCCAGCGCTACTTAATTCAGTAATTAACGATCAAAACATTACATCGAGTTTACACTTCAAGTATATTTTTAAAGTATAATAAATAATGCTATTAAAAGTTTTTTTTTTTAATACTAAAGCTAATGTTTCAGCAGATGATGAAACTAAATTATTAATCACAATAACAAGTTTCTGTTATGATGTTTTTACGCTAGTCAGCTCGCAGGAGCACAAATAACATCTTAAAATTAAACTTCGTGCTTACGTCTGATATTTACCAGATAACTGCGAGCGTGTCACGAGACTTGCTGCATGTCTAAAGCTGCTAGAACATACGACGCTAAATCCTACTACGGTGAAGGCGAGTCTCATTAATATTAATCACGTCTCCGAACGCTTCCATTGGTTGATTCTCCTGCTTACATAATAACGTCTAGAATTCGGCCAATCAGATGAGACGCTTCGAGGGCGAACGTTCCATGACGTGATTAATATTCATTAGCGAAGTCTTCGTCATAGTAGGATGTCCGCTAACTTAGCTCGATATGAAAGCTGCAGTCGATAACTGTCAAGATGGGTAACGTATACACATGTAAATGCTCTTAAATACACGTATACAGAAGTATGAGATGATAAAACTGTTTACTTTGGCACACTAACTAGAGCTGTGAGTGTAGCTGTCAAGCTCGGGTCTGCTGTAGACGCTCGTGTTTGTGTTTACCTGCGCTCTCCTTCTTCCGCCTCCGCGGACAGCTCCATCTCCGGCGCAGGTGACGACCTGATTTAGAGTTCAGCTCGGGTTTAAGCGCACAATATCTCTGGTCAGGCTGAAGCTGTTTCCACTGGGCGTCCCTCACCATAACAAGACAGACGGAGGCGAGGATGAACCGGATGCGCGTTCCTGAAGTAGCGGAAGCGGGTCGTTTTTCAAAGTAAAAGTCATCGGATCAAACAGCACATATTAATGTCCCCATAATATATTAGATTCAATATTAGGTAATTAAATAATATGAAGTAAAATCGCCAGCTACGGGTGTTCTTTTATATATTTAATTCATAAATGTTTTTTTGTATTGATTTTGCATTATTAATAGTTCGTTAGATTTTGATTATTAATTACCTTTAAATTATATTCAATACAAAATATTTATAAACAATTTGGTTTTTATATTTTGGTATATTTCATTTATTTTGCATGTGTTTTTATTTTTCATTTATTATATCGTTTGTTTGAATAATGAATTACATCTGAATTGTATCTAAAACAAAATATCTATGAACAATCTGAAAAGTTTTTATTTCGTTTTTATTTTTAAAACTTGGTAGTATATTCATTTATTTTGCATTAATTTTTCTATTGTTTATTTCGTTGCGTTTATTTTAATTATGAATTAAATTTGGATTGTATTTGAAATCAAACATTTTAGCTTTTTATTTTTTTGGTACGTTTCATTTATTTTGCATTTATGTTTATATTTCATTTAGGCCTACTGTTTTTATTTATTTTTATTATTAATTAGCAACATTTAAATTGTATTTAAAGCAAAATATAAATTTATTTACTTTATTATAAGCTATTTAATTTGTTAATTAAATATAAATTATATTCGAAGCAAGTATTAGCACTTGTATATCATTGCATTGTCGCTTTGGATAATGTAATGTAAATGTAATGTATTAATGAAAAATTTAGTTTTCATTTATTTTGTATACATAATTTATTTTGCATTTACTTTTATATTTAATTTATTTTAATTATAAATTAAATGTAAATTATATGTAAAGCAAAAAAAATATTATTGAAGGATTTCGTTTTTGTTTATTTGGCATATTAATTTATTTTGCATTCATTTTTATATTTCATTTATTACATTACATTCATTTTAATTCTGATTACATTTAAATGCAATTTAAATATTTAAGCATATTTAAAGCCAAATAGTCGTGAAACAACCAAAGCGTGACTGATTTTAAATACAGACCCAAGCGATGAGAGAAGGCGTCTGTCGCTGCTCTCAGCTTCACTCGTGTCCACACGGTGGCGCTGTTGAACTACAGTGGTTTCCAGACAGGGGTTCGGGTTATAACAGGCACAGGGGAATTAAGACATTTCAAGCCTTTCTGCATTGACGACAGTTAGAGCCAAGGGCAGCATATTTCCATTTCGCTTTTGAAGGATGAACTCTGCACTGTTTATGATCTGTTCTGAATAGTGGCTCTGTTATATTGTGTGGGTTGAGTTCGCTTCATACCTGATGAACTTTGCAGCGTTCACACTGCTATCGTCATTCATTGCTTACTATTAGCGTAAATATATCCCACAGTCCACAGCTGATGTACTAATGTTAGACACCTAATATAGCTGCACTGATGCTATTTATAAATGTCACGAATTAATTTTAAATATGTCGCATTACACTGGCGTTTGTTAATATTACAGTTAATAGCAAACTCCCGATCATAAATGTCAACGCTGATGTCACTAGCTTGTCATCTGATTGGTTGCGGCCACGGCTGCTACTTTCTGATTGGTTGCCGTGCTTTCACGTTTAGAGCTCTGCAGGAAAGTAATGGGAGTTACCTGATCGGTGGGCGTGGCCAACGCGGAGGGGCGTTTCCGACCATGTAACGTGATTGGCTGATGTCATAGTGACGTATAGGCTTGGGAGTGGGATCAGATGCTCAAAGTCCATCTAGCACATTTACACAGAAAATAAAAGTCGCGCAGTGGAATGGAAGAATGGAAATTAAGGCCATTTCACACCAAGAATCATAACTATAGTAGTGTTCACAGCAAAACATAATGTTCTGTTTATTAGAAGCAGGCACTACAGTTTAAAGCTGACGTAGTTAGGAGTTTCACACTTTAGAAAGTGGATCGGACCGAGCGCCAAAACACACTTGTTATAGCCAATCGGGAATAAGGAGGCGTGTCCATACGCGATGGGGAGGTGCTTGTGTTGCATAGAATGTTCGTGAATAAGGGGCGGGGCTATCAAATAAGGGCGTGGTCATTTTAAGTTGGGCGTGGGTTTTTTCATATTTTTTTCTCAGAAATCGCTTACTTACGGAGCCCCGCACATGACATGCAAGAAAAAATAAATAAATTGTACGCACGATTTACTAATTCGTTCCCTCGATGTACTAAAACGTGCACACGATTACTATTGCGTTCCCTCGATTTACTATTGAGGGAATGAATTAGTAAATCGTGCGCACAATTTATAAATCGAGTGAACGAAATAGTAAATAGTGCGCACCATTTATAAATCGAGTGAACGAAATAGTAAATCGTGTGCACCATTTATAAATCGAGTGAACAAATAGTAAATCGTGTGCACCATTTATAAACCGAGTGAACGAAATAGTAAATCGTGTGCACCATTTATAAATCGAGTGAACGAAATAGTAAATCGTGTGCACCATTTATAAACCGAGTGAACGAAATAGTAAATTGTGTGCACCATTTATAAATCGAGTGAACGAAATAGTAAATCGTGTGCACCATTTATAAATCGAGTGAACGAAATAGTGAACGAAATAGTAAATCGTGTGCACCATTTATAAATCGAGTGAACAAATAGTAAATCGTGTGCACCATTTATAAATCGAGTGAACGAAATAGTAAATCGTGTGCACATTTATAAATCGAGTGAACGAAATAGTAAATCGTGTGCACCATTTATAAATCGAAGGAACGAAATAGTAAATCGTGTGCACAATTTATAAATCGAGGGGACGAAATAGTAAATCGTGTTCACCATTTATAAATCGAGGGAACGAAATAGTAAATCGTGTGCACCATTTATAAATCGAGTGAGACGAAATAGTAAATCGTGTGCACCATTTATAAATCGAGTGAACCTAAATAGTAAATCGTGTGCACCATTTATAAACCGAGTAACGAAATAGTAAATCGTGTGCACCATTTATAAATCGAGTGAACGAAATAGTGAACGAAATAGTAAATCGTGTGCACCATTTATAAACCGAGTGAACTAAATAGTAAATTGTGTGCGCCATTTATAAATCGAGTGAAAGTAAATCGTGTGGTGTGTTTATTTTATGAGTCGAGTGAACGAAATAGTAAATCGTGTGCACCATTTATAAATCGAGTGAACGAAAATAGTAAATCGTGTGCACCATTTATAAATCGAGTGAACGAAATAGTAAATCGTGTGCACCATTTATAAATCGAGTGAACGAAATAGTAAATCGTGTGCACCATTTATAAATCGAGTGAACGAAATAGTAAATAGTGCGCACCATTTATAAATCGAGTGAACGAAATAGTAAATCGTGTGCACCATTTATAAATCGAGTGAACGAAATAGTAAATCGTGTGCACATTTATAAATCGAGTGAACGAAATAGTAAATCGTGTGCACCATTTATAAATCGAGTGAACGAAATAGTAAATCGTGTGCACCATTTATAAATCGAGGGAACGAAATAGTAAATCGTGTGCACCATTTATAAATCGAGTGAACGAAATAGTAAATCGTGTGCACCATTTATAAATCGAGTGAACGAAATAGTAAATTGTGTGCACCATTTATAAATCGAGTGAACGAAATAGTGAACGAAATAGTAAATCGTGTGCATCATTTATAAATCGAGTGAACGAAATAGTGAACGAAATAGTAAATCTTGTGTGTAATTTTTATAAACCGAGTGAACTAAATAGTAAATTGTGTGCGCCATTTATAAATCGAGTGAACTAAATAGTTATCGTGTTCACGTCTTAGTACATTGAGGGAATGAATTAGTAACGTGCACACGATTTAGCCTGCTATTTTTTTCCTGCATACTATGTGCGGGGCTCTGTGCTTACTCCACATTTAAATGCTCACACTCTTTTAAGTCGGGTGGATTCTGATTGGCTGTCAGTGGTTTTATTGTTAAACAGCTACAACCGTGTGATTCCAATTATATTAGTATGTCTTTATCCTTACAGTTGTGGTGTGGATTGTTAAATTTAGAATGACTTTTAATACTTTATCTTTATCGTTATAGTTATCATCCTTGGTCAGTATACATTTTAAATAACCTTTAAATAAGGCCATGGCATGTCCATGTTTAATTAGCTAAGTGCGTGCGAAACTCGTCTTTAAAAGGTTAGCAATCCATGTCAGATAATGTTTGTTGTGTGAGTGAAGCACAAGAATACAGCAAAGCATGTAAAATGGTTTAGTTCTCGATGGAACAGCAATTTATTTCTGACAGAAAACTCAACTTTTCGAAACAACACATTACAAGGGTATGTTTAAGATATTCTCAAAGGCTCAGTGATCAAGTACAACACATTTTGCTCGTATACTACATTTCCTTCAACAAAAAAAAAGAAAAACCAAGCAAACCTAAAAATTTCAGACCGATGTACAGTGATTGTACAATATTTCTGTTTGGCTCAAACTGGGCAAAAAAAAAATTAAAAATAAAAATAAACCAGATCGCTGCATCCATATTACAAGAGGCACAAAAGACAGGACATGCCCTACACATAAATGGCATCTGTGAACACTTTTGCGGCTTTGATTTCATTACGATGATTATGTTATCTTTCTTTGAAGGTTATCAGTGTAAACTATACCTGGAAATATAAATCGGCTTTTATTTTTTTACATTTTCTGCATGTAATAAACATTTGTTTGTACGTCAAGTCTTACAACACCATGCAAATGAAAACAGATCATTATTCATTTTTTTTTGTTAACCTTATACTGGGTTTTTCCCTCCAAAAATCACCCTGCACCGCCCATAATCAAATATCGTTCACAGACTGCTTAAATTATGATGAATAAAAACATGAAGTAAGAAAATAGTCTGATAGATCATGCAGCACATGCTAATCAGAAACAAAAGGTGACGAAGTTTAAAAAAAAAGGCGCGAGCGAACAATCAAAAAAGAAAATGTGCGTTACAAAACAAACGTACACAGCTTTTCTTCTTTGGTTACAAATACATTGTACAAACTAATTCACAGCTTCTTCCCCCATCCCGAACTGAAATTACAAAACGAACTGAAAAGCCAGAATTGAAGTACTTAGGGAAAGTATAGCGAGTATACTTAATAAAATCCGAAAGGAAAATACTTGATAACTGCTGCTCACCTGTACAACTGGCTAAACTCTTTAATACTTTACAATCTATACACACACACATGTACATTCAACCCCGAACCAACTCAACTATACAGGACTCCACCAGCAATGTTGTTGAATCACTTTTAGTGTTGGAACTGTGCCATGGGGACATTATTGCCTTGTTAAACAAGTATCTTACATTTCAGAAACCAAAAGAACGGTTCTTTAGATATACATATATAATAGATCTCTGTTACATTGTTCATTTACATTATGAAAATAGCAGCCCTCTAATAAATATACGCAAACAGTAAAACTAAACAGGACTCGTGCTGTAGGCTCTGCCAAGCTTCCCATGATAGTTGCTCTCCGTTTCCAGATCTAAATCGCCGTTTAGCTTCCTGCTAAATCTCCACTCTTTTGCATTTGCCTGCGCCTGCCAGCAGCCCGTTCCCACGGAAAGCTACCGCACCCATCGTGGAGCCAAATTAGCTTCTCCCAAAATGATTGTCTAATACGGGGAAAGCCAAGCAGCACGTATAACGAAGCATGGCTCTCCGCAATTAGCAAACCAAAGTCTCTTTTGCAGATTGGATGTTTTTGTGTTTAGTTTTTTTTATGATGAATCCGGCGATGGCGGGCCTTCACGCTGTGGACACGTTGGGTTGCGGGGGCAAGGCCACGAGTGTGCTTCCTTCCTGCAGGATGGTGCTGACCGCCGTCTGCGGGGGTGAAGTGCTGCCGAGGTGGTTGAGCTGAGAGGTGAGCTGGGTCAGCTGCTCAGTGTTGGCCAGAGATTTTAATACTGCGTTTTCCTTCTCCAGAACTGAGTTCCTCTCATAGAGCTCCTTGATCTGCTCCTTCAAGACCTCCACTTCCTCGCGCACCGCGTACATTAAATGGCTCTTCACAAGATCCTGAGGAGAAGAGCACAGCGATGGTCAAGGAAGTGTTTCAGATGCAAGTTCTTGGATTGTTTGGTGTGTGTTTGTGTGTGTCATGCCAGCTTCTGTGGCTATTTTTACGGCAAGAAAAGATTTTCGTAAATTATATCAGATCTATTTTTGCTTAAAACTCTCAAATGATAAATTTACCAGCACTTGTGTTATATAACATGTTTTAGTTTTTTTTTTTAAAATGGAAGACCTTTTTCTCCTAACAATGGGATTTATTACATTGAGTCTGTTCATGATAAATGCAAGTTATTATAAATGTACTCCTGATATTTATTCAAGTTTCATATGGATTTGAAAAACTTTCAATTTACTGACTGCAAAAATGGCACGTGGTATAACAATAAAAAAAAATAAAAATAAAAATAAAAAAAAATCACTAAGTCAATAAAAATAAACAGATAAAAGTAAAAGGTTGTACACATCCTGATCCTTTTCCAAAAGGCATAAAAGTATTGTTTACAAATACCATGAATTATTAATTGCACCATACTGTATTAAGTTTAATTACCTTGTCATAAAAGGTCAAATTATTTGACATTTATTGAACTTCAGAAAGTTTTCTTCTTATATATATATATATATAGTTTTATTTATAATAAAATCATGACAGTTATATAAACTTAACAGTTCTTTCCTTTATGCCCCAAGTAAAATATTATTTTTAATTCACTGATAAATGCATTAACATATTTGAGAAAAAAAGAAAATAACTAAATAAAATACTCACCATAGCTTGCTCAATTTTGTTATCAATGGCCACAACACTGGCGCCAGAGGCACTGCAGAAAGAAAACAAAGACTATGCTCAAAAACATGAGTTTACATTGTGATCTCTTCCGAGGAATATTTGTCAAGTCCCGTCAGGCTCGTTACATCATATCAGTGAAATCACACTTCCAACTAACAAGTGCGCCGAATGGTACATTAAGATGACATTTCCTTGTTGTGCTTATCAGCAGGTATCATATTAAATCACACACGTGTTGAGTGCTCAGAGATAAGAGAAACCAGGCATGCACATCCAAAACAACCTGACATTATTCCATTACGCATGAGGAATATCTCCACAACTACTGCAGAATACTAAACATAGAGAGCATTAAGACGTTCTTCAGTACTGTTAGTGCCGTTCACACAGAACGCGTTCTTGCTTCCCATCAGTGAAAACGCGCGTCAGGCCCATGGGTCGCGTGTTTATGTCCAGTTAAAAACAGTACATCTATTATAAACGCTCCTGGAGACTCTCGAGCTCGGTTTTACTCCTCGTTCCGTCTTTTGATTGCGCAATAAAGCTCCGTGAACGGCTGCTTTGATTTCTACCATCAAATCAGTCGAGGCTTTAAAGTAAACTGATACTAAATAACTACACTTCGCTTAACAAACACCTCGCATGCAGGAGAGGTTTAGTATAAATGTACAACCTGCACGTTTTTAGAAGTAGATGAGCTCAAACACTGCGTACGTGACGTACGTGTCCTTATGGGCTTATCCCGCAACACAACACAACATTCACCAATCTAACATAATAATAATATCACATAATAAACCCACATTTAACACAAACGTTTTTACAGCAATCATACTTAACTAATAAAACTAAGAAACGAAGCGTCTTTTCTGAGAAGACACCCAAAGCACATCAGAAGGCATTAAAGAGTTTATCTCAGGAAAATAATGAAAAAAGCATCGCGTTTCAACCCTATTATAAATCCATAACGTTTACCTGCATCGTGCTCTGTATGATAATAACCTCCCCGAGTATGAAGGAGAGGATCCAGGAGAGTACGGCAGACAATAACTCATTCTGCAGCGCATGTTGGTAGTCGTTTAGTCTCAGATACACAAGTGTGTTACTGTTAGTACTGAAGGCGCTCTTCGGGATTTAAGGAATCTGTGCTCTGTCAGGGGCGTGGCCGCGAGTGACGTCACCCGAGAGGCGGGGCCACGCGTCAGCAAGCATCCTACTCGTGTTTCCTCGTCTGGGATTGGGTCGGGAGTTCCCTTATTAAAGTTTATCTTTATTTTTATTCCGAAATCCATCTGAAAGCTGAATAAATAAGCTTTAGGATAGGATAGAACAATATTTGGCTGAGATACAACTATTTGAAAATATGGAATCTGGGGGCGTGCAAAAAAAAAAAAAAAAAAAAAAAAATCAAAATACTGAGAAAATTGCCTTTAAAGTTGTCCAAATGAGGTTATTAGCAATGCATATTACTAATCAAAAATTAAGTTTTGCTATATTTACGATAGGAAATTTACAAAATATATTCATGGAACATGATCTTTACTTAATATCCTAATCTAATGATTTTTTGATTAAAATTTTTGGGATAATTTTGAGATATTTTTTGTATTTTTGATTTTTTTTTGAATTTTGCTACAGATATTTAACAGCGACTTAAGACTGCTTTTGTGCTCCAGGGGCACATTTTAGGAAACAGTCAGGAAGATTTAGAAAATACATTATTTGAGTGATTTCTGAAGGCTCATGTGATGCTTAGGATGCTGGATGTTACATAAAAAAATGTAAAATAAAACAAAACAGTTATCTTAAATTGTAACAATATCTCACAGTATTACCGTTTTAGTATATTTCTGAACAAACAAATGCAGCTTCGGTAAGCAGAAGAGACTTCTTGAATAAATCAGCAAATAAATACATAACCTTTGAAAGAAAAACCTAAAACTTTATAAAGTTTTTTTGAATTTATACAAACAGTTATTCAAAACTTTTGACTTGTAGTGTGTATATATATATATATATATATATATATATATATATATATATATATATATATATGATTTACAATGGAAAGGAAGATCCGTTTTGACTAATTATGCAAATACTTAACATGCACAAATCTGAAATCAATTATAAATTGGTTAAAAGTGAACAAAAAGCATTCCTTGAATTTTAAACTCTTTATATAAGAATTGGTCCCTAAACGAACACAAAAATGAATTCAACACACACACACAAAAAGGTCATTACTTGAGTGTTTTTCAATAAAAACGGTGTTATGTAATGCATTCAAGGACGTTGACCGCAAAGAAGTCACCAGCCTCCAATCTAATTTTGTGTACTCAGTGGTCACAAAAACAAGCTTAAGACTTTTTTCTGGGATGCATGTGCTTTCTAGATCTTATTCTCTCTCATCCTTACCAGGGATCCTGAACTGGATCGCAGGCATGTCAAACAGACGTGTACATGCAAACCAACACATGCAGCCGCAGATCACAGGTGTCTCCCAAACCGCATCAAGTGTCCCTAAATTTCACAACCTGTGCAACTAATGCATTCCCTTCAGGCGATAAACAAAACCTGAAAAGAAAAAGTGCTGTCAAAATGAACAGACGTATCCTAGACTACAAGAATCTTCCATTAAACGGCTGGCAATCAGAAGCTTTCACGTGTGAAACAATTTCATGAATGTATTAGCATAAAAAAAGCAGTCACTTCTGCAGTCCTCTCAAACCCCTTTCACAATGCACATTGGTCCCAGACAACTGCCGGAGTTCCTGTCGCCTGTGTGAACGCAAACACATCCCAGGATTGATTCCGGGATCGATCCCGGGTTGGGGACCTAGTAACATTCCCGGGCTCAATCCCGGAAGGTGCCCTGTGTGGACCAATGGCGTAACGGATGTGTCGTAGTGTTGACATAGCGGGTGTTTTCAATAGCTGTCTCTCATTTCGTAGGCTGCGCCCTCTGGAGGTCACAATCGAAGGCTGCATACGTCACCGAGGCCGTCTCATTTCCGAAAAGCAAACAGGACACTTCGAATGCGACCTTTCACAGGAATTCAGAGGACGCATGAGGTGTCTCCTTCTACAGATAACCCATAAATCTTTGCGTCACTGTAAACAAACGTCATTTATTTCTCTGTGGCTCATTGCATTAGCAGCGCAAAAGGTTGTGGGTTCAATCCCCAGGGAACACACATACTGGTAAAAAATAAATGTATAGCCTGAATGCACTGTAAGACGCTTTAAAGCATCTGCTAAATGCATAAATGTAAATGTTAATTTATTAAAAAAAAAAAAAATGGCGGCAATGGCAGATGTAACATTACACTCAAGTGAAGGTGTGGTTTAAATATGAGTATTTTCAAGTTCTTCTTTAAGTCGTACTACCTCAATTGGTAGATGTGGTAAACAGGATTAAAAGTGTTGAGTGATTTTTAAATTTTGAGAACAGTTCTTTAATAGCAAGGCAAGAAATTGTTAATTTGTTTAACCCTCTGGTATAGTACATTTAATTAGCATGAGAGCGCAACAACGCTATGAATGTGTTGGCATAGCAATGTGATACTTCCCGTTTCCTTTTCCGCCCATCCTACGAAGGCCATCTCGTTTAATTCTGGGATGAGGATACTCCGTATACGAATCTTTCAGAGGATGCGACGTCCAGAGGACGCAGCCTTCGAAATGAGACACAGCTAATAATTCAACCCTGCAGTGCCAGAGGGGCTAGTCGATGTTTTAAATGCAGAGAGTGGCATTCACGTAAAATAAATAAACAGAAATATGCGCAAACTGGACCGAATTGGAGACAACAGGACTCTTCAGTATCCAGTTGTGTGTGATCCAGTTGTGTATGAGCAAATTAAAAACTAAATGCAACAGCGTGGTTTCTCAATTAAGAAATCACAGGTAATAAGTCAACTCAAGTCTCTGCGGAAAAAAAATCCACCAAGTGCAGATCACAACGGAAAGAGCAGCAGCGGAAGATTAGAATGGCCTTTCTACAATTTATGTTACAATATATAGGGAACAAGCCACTCGGCTAACCCAGGAGCGTTACTGGGCAGTATGGACTTGTCTCCGTGTAGGAATGAGGAACATGAGTTATCAGCAGAACTGACTAATTCTGCCGAAGTTGCCGCTGCTTCTTGTACCTTGGTGTCCACCCGGTGCTTCCAGTCAGACAGTCGAAGAAATTTCCAGTGAAAGCAATTCAGGTGAGTTACATAACCATAAGCTATTGTGTTCCTCATGGACACATTGTAAAATGCTTCCTGCACTATTACGGGGTCCTCCAATATCATTGTGTATTAATTGTGCATTAAGCCAAGTTTGAGCGTTTAAAGTGCCTGTTGCCTTTACTTGGTACTTTGTCTGCCATGTATCACAAGTTTACCTCAGGTTATTAAAACCACATTGTGTTTTGTCTTAGCAGAATCCCCTCAACCACCCCCTGCTAAAAAAGCCAGAAAACGCCAGTCTAGGACTGAATTAATTGTGAAAGAGGTGAAGGACCTCTTTTTCTAAATGGACAGGGACTTTGAGGAGAGGGAACGTGTTCGGTTGGCAGAGCAGAGGGAGTATGAGAAGCGACTGAGGAGGGAGGAAGATGCTGCGCGAGCTACAGGAGACCCTAAACCGTTTTTTGAGTGAAATTCTACACTGTATGCCAACTCCAGCACACTATTATGTGCCCGCGTTCATCAACAAAGCACATCAGACAACAGCTTTGTTCACCCCGTTGTCATCATCCTCATTCCTACAGCTTGAGTAGGATTATGTGGTGTTAATAGTTAACTGTTGTTGTTTAGCAATTACTGAAGAATTTATAGTACTAGAGTTTTAGCATCTATATAAACAAAATTTTTAGTGTGCAAATTATTATTTATATTTGTGCTTTACTATATAATGGCACTCCATTATTTGCACTGTATAAATTATTAAGTAACCGACTGAACACTTGGTATGGTGTTTAGTCTTGTTTTTGTGGTGTAAAACATTTGTCTACTTGCTCTGGTTTATTTTAAATATATTTTGGCTCTAGGTCAACCCATTTTTAGGGTCTTTATTATATTATGTGCATGTGAGTACTTTTTGTACTTTCCTTTCCCTTAACTTTTTACATTGTTCATTTCTCATATATCGTGTATGTGCACTCCATTATTGCAGCAATGTAAACAAGTACAACAGAATTTATAGTGCTTCAAAAATAAATCATTTTTTATTGAGTCGTTGACATGTGTAATTTGTTTTTGTGTGTAATTTGCCAGCATTTAGTACAAATGGATGTGCATGTTACAGTGTAAACAAGTTAGAGGAGAGTCATCATAGCCTCCCGAATTACGCCCTCCCACTCCCTGGAACACATCTTTTGCAGGCTCTTGCAAAGCATCTGTGATGTTCCAGTCAGCAAGAAACATTTCTTCTCGCATCTCACAAATATTGTGCAGAACACAACAAGCAGCGACAACATCAGACATCAGAGCAGTGTTGCGCTTCAATAAGCACTGCCATCGACCTTTGAGTCGCCCGAAGGCATTCTCGACAACCATTCGTTGGTTTGTGAAACCCTTCATAATCCAGTTTTTGGAGGGGGTACACGCAGCATCATCAATTAAATGGACAGGAACCTCGACTTCGTTCACAATCATGGAGCTCTGTTTAAAAATAACAATGCAATATTGTAAAATGCTATTGTGAACATCCAATGTGGTTGCATACACTTGCATCTTGATCTAAAAAAATATCACCAGAAAAAAAACTACAGTAAATCAAACATTGCTTGCTTCACGGGGAAACAGGTAGCCACCCTGTTATTCTGCCATTTGGAAAATAGGAGAGTTGGACAACACAAGAGTGTCATGTCAGGCCAGCCCACATACACATCTGTGATGCTAGTTCAGGAGACATGGAGTTAATATCTGTACACGTGAAAACATACATTTCTGTAAAGATCACAATAGCTTAGGGACTACATCCTTACCAGAACTTGTGGTCGACAACAGCTTGAAGTACAATTGAATGCCATCCCTTACGATTGCAGTAAGCTGCAGCATCTTCCTGGGGAGCAATAATAGGGATGTGGCACTGGTTAATAGTAGTTGTTTTAGGTTAAGGGAACCCATTTATAGTGTTTTGAAGAGCTTCCCCTTTGGGCAAGGAGATGAAACGTTTGAAAAGCTTTCTCTTCAATGTCACTGTCACTTCGTGAACCAGCGTACAAATAGTCCACAGCCCCACACCAAAAAGACAACTGATTGTGCGGCACTCGCCAGGGGTAGCATAGCACCACAGAACAAAAGCCAATTTTGCTTCCAGCGTACGCGTTACGTCATTAACTCTCCGAAAAGAAGTCAGTATCGAAAAACATGTAATTTGAGCATTAGCATATTATACATAAGTAGCTGATCAGCTGCCATGTTTATAAAGCAATGAAAACACTTCCGCTTTGCTGCTTCTCCTTCTTCCCGTTTCTTAGCGGCATAGCGTTTTCGACTCGTACATTACACGTCACATCCTGATGTCACGTGTCATTACGGGACCTTTACGGGTTGTGTGTGAACGCAATTTTCGGGAAATCACTGGCAGTGTGAATAAACCAAAATCTAATGATCTGGGAAAAATTGCCGGGACACATTACCCATGTATTTTCCGGAATCTCTGTGGGAAAGGGGCTTTAAATTAGAGTCAAAAAGGTGTTGCAATCAAGTCGTCCCTAGTGTCCACTGCATCTGCTCTAAACTGGTGTCAACACCTGTTTATTGTCAAAATAGTTGCATCAGAATAGTGCATGTTAGTCTATATATACACCATTTCCAAAGGATCCGGAATTTGAGGAAACCATTTACAAATACATATATCTTGATCAAAATTCAGTGGAATTCACTGATATCCCACTAACTCTTGGCAGAAAAGGCAGTTCCTTAACTTGGAAATAAGATCCTTATCTTTTAATAAAGTGAATATCAACAAGATTGTGCCATGGAAAAATAAAAATATGTGAGCCTGGACCACAAAACCAGTCATAAGGGTCAATTTTTTGAAACTGTGATTTATGTATCATCTGAAAGAATAAATAAGCTTTCCATTGATGTATGGTTTGTTAGGAGGACAATATTTGGCCGAGATTCAACTATTTGAAAATCTGGAATCTGAGGGTGCAAAAAAATCTAAATATTGAGAAATCGCCTTCAAAGCTATCCAGCGCGTTGTGATTGGCCGAATGCCTCAAGCGTAAGACGGAAATGTTGTGCCTCTTAACATATTGTGAAGCCCTGTCCAGCCGGAGCGACGAGACATAAACATAAAACCCATTATAAACGTGATATAAACATGATTTCTAGTCGTGTTTTCTTTTGGAAGGCAAAAACAAAGTAGTTTAGCTTTCTAAACAAAACAGCGTCACACACTGCAGCCTTGAGTGAGCAGAGGCCAGAGGCCTAGAGTGAGCCGCGGCTGGCTTGAGAGAGCAGAGGCTGGTGGCTTGAGGCGGATTCTACGAAGGAGCGTACCTTGGTCTTGCAGCAACCACCTGTGATGACCCCGGGCTGGACGCCGCTTCGTCCACGGTGAAAGACGATTCAGCGATCCACAGTGCAAAGTTGATGTATTTCCTCAGCAACCAGCACGGATCATCTCAGGGAAGGCGAAGTGGATATCGTCCTCTTTTGGAAGGGCAAACAAAGTAGTTTCGCTTTCACAGTGAAACACAGTGTCTATATGACATGGCGGTGGCGGCAACAATACTACAACGAGAATAGAAGGTACGCCTTCTTTCTTTGCGTGAACATCTGGGCGGTGTTATGCAAATCTTCCCACATACTGACGTAGAGATGTGGGGTGTGTTAGAACGAGCCGTTTTAGGAGGGCGTGGACAAGTCTTAACTTTGATAAAGAATATCTCTTTGGATTTGAGACTTTAATCTTTGCAACTTTACAGATCTTCTTTATTGACCAAGAGCTTGTAACACTCCAAAGAGAAAGGAAAATTTTAAATCACATCAGATTACCCCTTTAAACTTAATATCCTAATGATTTTTGGCATAAAAGAAAAATCGATAATTTTGACCCATACAATGTATTGTTGGCTACTGGTTCACATATATGAACAAATACATAAATGCAACTTTAAATAGTCACTACACTTGCAAAGCAGGTGTAATTTTCAAAGTTAAAGAAACAACCTATAATGTGTTTCTTGTGCATCGTGCTTTTTTATTTTTTAAGAGTCAGTTTGCACAGTTTTGTTAAATGAAAATGCTGAATTCACTAAACAGTCATTTACAAGAGGTTTAGTATTGATGAGCTTATGAATGAATCATGTAGTTCTTGCAAGTTTTGTTAATATCAGTTGACATGACAAAATCTTATTACCCCATTCTCAACAACCTATTTCACACAGTATGGTTTATGCGTATGACGTCAAATCTTATCTGCATATTGCATCGTGACTAACAAAACACACACACTTGAATTCCAGTCTATTCCAACCGATACTTCCTCCTGGCAGTCTAAATGCACACAAATGGGGAAACTAATTTCTTAAGAAAAGAACCAGGTATTAGTAAAATTGATAGACGTGGGGAGGAACACATACGAAAAATTATTTTGATCTCACAGAGTATTAAGGCTATATATGAAAACATGATTTTCCATCTTAAGTGCAAACAAGTTTTAAAATTTTTTTTTCCAAATGATTAAAGGGTTAATGAAAATTCTGTCATTAATTACTCACCCTCATGTCATTCTAAACCCATAAGACCTTCTTCATCTAAATTCATGTTCTGAAGATGAATAAAGGTCTTACGGGTTTGGGACGACATGAGGGTGAGTAATTAATGACAGAATTTTAATTTTTGTGTGAACTAAGCCTTTAAGATGGTTGGTGTTTTAACACCATGACTTGGACATTTTCAGACGATATTATGTATTTTTTATTGTGTTTAAAATTTTTATTTGTGGGGTGATTAAAATGGAGTATGTAGTTTTGTATGACTTGACTTTCCTCTGAGAAACACAAAAGACGACATTTTGAATATCCTGGTCACTTTTTCCCATGCAATAACAATGAACGAGGACTTCAGCTGTGAAACCACAACAAGAACAATAACACTTAAAGTAGTCCATATGATTTCTGAAGTCATATGACAGCTTTGTGCGACTAACCAATTGATAATCACTGCAAATGGATCGAGCCGGGATCGGGAAAGATCCTTGAGTCAGGGTTTGAACTCGGGACTCCTGTAGTGCAACATCGCTGTATGTCTTGGAATTGGGAATAATGTAGTGCAACGTGGCTGTATGCAGTAAATTTAACTCAAAAATGGATCTGATTTGCTAACTAGAGCAACTGAGTCACCAAAAGATTTGATTCAAAACAACGATTTGTTCACAAATCGGGACCTATCTACTTATCTCATGAACATGCCAAAGAAAAACAAGATGAAAGTCAATAATTTCAGTGAATAACACCGACTTTTTAGTCTAATAAAGCTATGAGAATTCATGGTGCACTAGTTCTTCTTCTTGTATGATAGTTTTATGGTATTACTTTTTGTCATTTTAGAACTTGAGCATCATTTACATAAAAAAAAAAAAATACAAATCTGTGGGAAATATAATGACCCAAAAACAAAAGAACTGATAAAAATGAGTTGTTATAGGAGCAATAAAAATGTGGGCAGTGACTAGTCGACGTCGACTCGACTTCCATCGCATAAATGTCGACTTTAAAAAATCTGAAGTTGTGCAACCCCTACAAGACATTCTGCAATAACTTACATTAAGAAAAAGGCTTAAGCCCTATTCACACCGAGACAGCATTGTTGTCGACTTTAAAAAATCTGAAGTTTTTTAACACCTAGAAGGCATTGTGAAAAAAAAATAAACAATCTAAATAAAATGTATGCAAATTCATACAAACATGATTACATTTGTTTGAATTTTGCTTTTGTGTGAATTTTGACATTCTTTGAATTTGAAAACCTTTGTTTCATATCACAAATAACAGTGCACAAAGCTTATTGTGATTATTTAATGTTAGGTGAGTTACAAATCACGTTTAGTTTTGTTCATGCATCAACTGAAAACAACACAGAATAAAAGATCTCAGTTTATCAAAATGAAGATCGTTTAAAAAAAAAAAAAAGATATCAACCAGCTCTACATTCCACACAGCTGACATGTTTAGCAGTTGCAGGCAAAATTTTCATCTGAAACCTGCTGAAATTTAGGTGCATCACTACTAAAAACTGAGTAGGTGTATTTTCAGAATGCCACATCATGCGCGAGAAGCTGCAAAAGTCACACATGCAACGGTCAAGCAATTCGATTTAGAGCATGATTACAGCAAAGATAAAAAGAAGCAGCAGAGTCAAATGCAAAAACTTGTTCAGTGTGAATGGGTTTAAAATGTATTTCAGAGGGTATCTTTCCTCAGATTCATGTAGTTCTTTCGGCTCGAAATCAGAGTCATGAGTGATTCATCCTCAACACCCATTTGTTGTAAACAAGTCCAGAGTCTTGAGAGATGCTGTTAATTGATTCGTTGAGCTGTTGTATAATGTTTTTGGTCTGCACACAGCTGGCCTAGAATCAATGACCTCCTACCGTTGGTGGGAGTCATGTGGGCCCCTGTGATTCACGCGGATCACCCGGTGTTACCACCTCCATCCACACGCACTCCAACAGGCGCCTCCTGCTGTTTAGCAGAATGCATGCTATGGCTTAGTTAAAAGGCTTATTTAAATCTGCAAGCATTCATTGTTTTACAGAGAAAATGAGGATGGAAATACTGATGAGTCTCAGTCTACACTTTGAAAACACTTGAATGAATGAATCTAATATTGAATCATTTTTCAACAACCCGCACACTAAGTCAGTCAACACTGCAAATGGCAAAAGTCAAGTGGTAAATGCCCAGTGTCAAAATGCTACTTAATTACAAGAACATGGCACCCATTGGAGGGACTCTTAAGTAATTTTTAAGCCAACTTCTAAAAACACTGATTTGACTTTGGTCCTAAAGCTAGACATATAAAATGATATGACAATATCTTAAGTAAAATCATTCAAAACATTCATCCAAGTTGAAATAATGTGGGCTATTTGTAGATATTTGCAGAATATATTTTAAATTTTCACTACATAATGCAGGTTAAAGTCTATTTGTAGATGTAACCACACAATTGAACTTTAAGTGTCGGATAAGCCGACTGTGAACTACTGTGAACTAGCTGGCCTAGAATCAATGACAATCCTTGCTAGTTCAAAATCTCTGCTCTGCTGCTTTCTTCATTCGAAATTCTAATCCAAAACCAAAGAATCCATTACACAACCCATATTTGAACTCCGATTTCCAAGGCCTTAACATTGTGCTTGATTTAGCAGCTTTCCTGAACATTTGTGAAAACAAAAAATTTAACTAAATTCAATTAATCATGAAAGCCAGCTGATTTTTTAATCTGAATTTGTGAGGACATCTTTACAAAAACATGCAGGTTTGCTTAATAAATAAAATACTGTCTTTTATTGTATTGTTCCAGACAAGTATGACTTTTTCTATGCATGCTCATTGGAAATACATGACTATCTACCTTTCTGCAAAACACAAAAGCATACCTATACGTACGAATCACTGCAGTTTCTAGTTGAAATGAAAACTAGAGGCAGTAAAACTTTAACAACTTTTATTCCTTTCCACACAAACTATGATTTACAGATCCAGAGTTTTGATTAAGAAAGCCTAACTTTCACGCAATTCCTTGCACAATATAACATTACGACTTCAAAATTGTTTTCACATGCTGCGAGATTTGAAAACTAATTAGTGACACATATACAGCTTCATTTGTATGGGTTTTCAGCTGCAGTAGGTTTGCTCAGTAGCTCACCCGATACGTCATTGCACTTGTGAGGTGAAGCGCTCCAGTACGAATCCCGTGAAACCAAGGTTCGACAAAATAGCTCAAACCAACGTATAAGAAAGTTATAATAGTAGGGTTACATCAGCGCATGCATTTTTATTTTATTTTATTTTTTCACTTTTTCTTCTTGTTCTTCTGTTCTTTTTCTTACACTATTTTGTAAGTTTAGGGTTGGGTTTGGTGTAGGATGATTGTTATTTTCCAACATGATAGTGCATTAACTTTTTTTTATTCTGAAGCAACATGCAAAAACGCAGCAATACGTGACTGTACTACGTAATAAAAACATGGCCAGAGTCAAGAACTGAACACCCATTTTAGCGCCACTCAGTGGACATTTCATTTCAAACTTAATTTTTGATTAGTAATATGCATTGCAAAGAATTTCATTTGGACAACTTTAAAGACTATTTTCTCCATATAATTTTCAAATAGTTGTATATCAGCCAAATATTGTCCTATCCTAACAAACCTTATTTATTCAGCTTCCAGATACTGTATGAATCTCAATTTCCAAAAATGTACCCTTGTGACTGGTTTTGTTGTAGGGTCTCATATTTTTAATGTGAGTATAATATTTTTTTTTTTGTGTTTTAGATAAAGATGTTAGAAAATAGTCCAAGCTGCTCTTATCCATACAAAATAAGTAGACTATGACCCGTCAAGCTCCATAAAGAGTGGAGTTAAAGTGAGGGAAAGATTTTCAGCGAATAACTAACTGGACTACTTTTACTGTGTGGAGAAGAGCAGTTTGGACATAGTGTAAAATCAGTATCTGTATCAATAATCCAACAATTAATTCTACAATAAAGCCAATGCATTTGTACTTAATACAGACAAACGTTAAAAAAAAGACATGCAAATATTGTCAAACTAAAGTATTTCCATGGAAATCTGCCTGTAACTAAAAGCCCTGGAGCCTTTGGATGGAGATAAAAGAGTGGGATAAAGAGTCAAATAAGAAGCACAAGAATCCTTATATGCACTGATGCCTGTCACATAAATACTCTCAGAGAGGTTCAGACTATGAATAAGCATTAAACATGCAACTGTCCCAATGATCTATGACAATCATTCTCATGGAAAATTGCAGTTCATCATTTCAGTTAGATCAAATTATCAAAATCTGCAGGCATTCGATTGTGAGTCACAGCACAAGAAATCAGTCTCAAGACTCAAAATGCATATGGACTCAAAAAACGGCCCTTTTAGGGCAATGGTTTGATGGCTGTCAACATTGTGCTTCAGTGGGGACAGGAGCGAACACGTAGCAAATATCAGAAATCTGCTCTTGACATGAATACCATCCTTCCCACCAGAGTTATGAGTCACACAGTACTGTAAAATCCTTCTGGCTTACTGTCAGTACAACCCTCCCTTTGTTCAAGAACTACTGAATTTTCAATCATAATCAAATTTGTGAGGTTTAAGTAAAGTACTCAATGTACTCATGCAAAACCATATTAAAACACCTCTCAGGGACATTTTGTTCATACAGAAATTGTTCTACAAATTTTACATTTTAGCAAGAATTCTTGGAGGCAACGCAGCACAGTGTCCGTCAGCAGATGTCACTGTTTTAATGGCATAAATGTCTTTTTATTGTTATCAGCATAACTGTTGCAAATAAACATACATTTCATATTTTCAAAAGTTTTTAAAATATGCTATATATATATCCTTCATTGTATGTTTTTTTTTTTATGCTATATATATATTATATATATATATATATATATATATATATATATATATATATACACACATATATATATATATATATATATATATATATACACACACACACACACTATATATATATACAAAAATTTTTTTTTTTTTTTTTTTTTTTTTGTTGATGAAAACACAACAACACGCTCATTTATCATCACACACGGACATAAATACATTCATAAAGTCAAAACTTTATTGGCATAATTGTCAGGCATTTACAGTATTCGCAAAATATAAGGTAGCAAATAATAGCATAATTAACGTTATACAGAACGTTAACTAGGTAAAGTGATACACGAATTGAAAGGGGAAATAATCATATACAGTATTACAATAAATAAAACTATAGTCCTAACAAGTTCATATAATAACAACAACATCATACAAATATTAAATAAAATGTTTAATGTTAATAATTAAATCTCTGATAATCCCGGGTTGCTATGGTCACGCAGGTTTGTTTATACATTAAACTCGTGACCACGAGAAAAATATGTTGTTCCCCCAACATAAGAAGTTGTGAACGAGAAATGGATGTCGTTCTCAAGGTCACGACATTTTATCACGTTCCCACAAGTTAATATGTCATGGCCACAACAAAATTAAAGGGTTATTTCACCCAAAAATGAAATTTAGGCTGCGTTTTACTCACCCCCGAGGCATCCTAGGTGTCTATGACTTTATTCTTTCAGACGAATCCAGTTGGAGTTATATTAAAAACTGTCTTTGATCTTTCAAGCTCTATCGTTGCAGTCAGCGGGTGTTGCATTGCTTCAGTCCAAAAGACGTGAAATAAAAAGCGCCCTTCCATAAAAAAAAAAAAAAAGTGTCTCACACGGATACGAGGGGTGAATAAAGGCCTCCTGTAGCAAATCAATGCGTTTTTGTAAGAAAAAAAAAAAACGTAATTATCACTTGAAACAATCTTGCACTCACGGTTGTAAAATGGAAGCAGTTCCAGAAGCGTGACGTATGAGGTCAGCGTTGCGCAGAATTTTCATTTTGGGGTGAACTAACCCTTTAAGTGAACCGAACATGTCTCCTCCCGGTCACCGTACCTAACAATGTAACTTTTGTTAAACTTTTAATAAATTGATGTTAAACTGTATAAGTTTCATGAAATTAGGCATTGTTTTTGATTAATGAATCTTAATTTAACCATTAAAAAGGTGTCCGAAAAAATTTTATCAGAAAAAAAATAAATGGAACTGGGGGAAAAAAAACATTACATTGGGCCCTAAATGAGGTATATTTTTACATTAATGAATACTGGCAAAACACTGGAGAGATATTCAACTTTCTTTTTTTTTTTTAATTCCTTAATTGAGTAAGAGAGTATTTTTTTTCTCATTTTGAGAGTATTATTTTTTGGTGTTTTAATTATGGTTTGGTTTGTGTGAGTGTTATGTTTTTTTATTTATTCATGTAATGTCTATTTCATTCATACTGTAAGCCAGGAGGCGCCCTCGTCCACATATGCCTCACAATTATAATATTACTACTGGCCATACAGAAAATCACTGATATAGACAAAGTCTTACAGCTATCCCTGTAACGGAATAATAAAAAGAAGCCACATCAGATGAAAAAAGGAAGTTACTTCAAACACTCGACTGATGTTAGATAGCAGTAAAAATGTTATTAAATGTGTATTTTGTCGGTCAACAGGTTACATGCTCTCATTACTCTGGTGCGTGTGGCTATCATTAGAGATGAGCGAGTGAGAAAGCGCAGCTGCTATCAGTGTATCGATAATGCAAAAAAAGAGTACTGAAATAGTTTCTACTGTGGATGTACCATCATGCATCCAATTACTGAGGAAACATTTGCTGCAACACACTCTGACCAAGGCATCCATTGATCAATAAAGTAGCTCCAGTCTAACAGACCTGGGTCTATCTACCCCCTTCAAACACATCTTCTCAGTCAGCGCTTTCTCATGTGTATGAGATGCCCAAGCCAAAAGTGTCAACAATGGACCCTTTTCACACTTCCAGAGTTCTCAGAAGAAGTAGTCATAGCTGAGTAAACTGTGATTCCGTGATTTTACAAACGATTTACAATGCTAATAACTGTGTGAATGCATCATCAGCCTGTGAAAAGGGTCCATATGTAAGAGTTACGGATTAGACCTGAAACACTTCCACAAATGCCATGCTCACTCCATGCACACTCACGGCTGCCAAGAGTGCAATGTAATACACACACAGTGATCATACCCATCACTGATGGCCTTTGACCTGCCGTTTGGGAAGGCCTGATAGAAAGCCGTGGAGGGATTTGCAGATAAAAGAAAGAAAGAGAGAGAGAGAGAGAAAGATAAATAAGGTAACAATGTCAAAGTTTTAGAAGGAAAAACCAAAACAAATCTGCTGAGATGCCTTAAAGGCTTTCAAGACAAAGTTGAATGCCCATTCATATCGAAGAATGGAAAGGCTCAGGGTGTGAAACGGCTCTGGCGTCTGAGCCCCAAGCTACAGGCATAAAGTATTCAAAGTTCAGAGTGAATATATGCCAAACAGGAAAAGTCAGAACAGCCATTGAGTGTGAGACACGGATCCCCTACACAAATGATCACATTGATTTCCAGCCAAGTTTACACAGCTTAACTAAAAGAAGATTAATTTAATTTTCTTTGGTCGATCATGCAACACAGTAAATGTTACAAAGTGACCATTATCCTTTGACCAGCAATGTCTAGACTCACTTATTATAGTTTTTTTCTTTAAATCTGGCTTCACTGGAATTGTGTGCTAGCTCATTTCTGCCACTGAATAAAATATAAAAATGGTTACTGAGAGTTTTTTTGTATCACAATTCAGATTTTTGTGTCACAATTTGGACTTCTTTTCTCAGAATTTATGGGTTAAATCAGGCAATTCTGATGAAAGTCAGAATTGAAAGTTTATATCTTGCAGCTCTGAGTTTATAACACACAATTGCGAGTTAATTCTGATTTTATAGGTCCCAATTGCAAGATCATATCTCATAATACCTAGAATAAACTCACAATTGCGAGAAAAAAGTCAGAATTGCAATATAAAAAAATGCATTTGCGACAAAGTCAGAATGGTGAGATAAAAAGTTGCAATTACCATTTTATATTTTTTTATACAGTGGCAGAAATTAGCTTCCACAGAACTGCTGTGACTTCTTGTTTCTATAATAATAAAAAAGCAAATTAGCCGTTTATAAATCTAAAGCATCTTAAAAACACACACTCACACAATTATTCCAAATGTTTAAATGTGGTCTTGGTCCAAAAGTTGGCCTAGAATACAACACTGAATAATTTAACATGTACAGCTACAAAATAGCTGTCTCTAACCCAACAGAAGTTGTGATAGAAATGGTATTTGTTTAGAAAACACAGAAGGTCAAACCTCATAATTAATAGAACACCATTTAGTTACAAAAAAAAAGTAGTTTGGGGGAGAATCTGTGGAATAAATTCATTATAGGGCTGCTCGATTATGGCAAAAATCATAATCATGATGACATCTTCATTGCAGAGACCAGAGGAATTTCAAACAGACAAACAAAAAGTCCTCAAAATGACTGAAAATAATTGAACTGTCAGTAATAAACACCTTGAGCTAAAAGATGACTTTACACGTCTGCATTCAGTTCCATCTCTGAGTGCATATCTCTTCCTGAGGAAGAGTTATCTTTCACGCTTTTAAAAACATGCATATAAATATACTTCTATAAATCAAGCACGTGCCATTTTGCAAAAGTCACGTTACATGATTTTACTGATTTTCACATAAAATTGGGCTTTTATGGAGGAACGAAAGTGCAGCGCTGGGAAAGGGGGTGGAATAGGGCGAAATAATCGTTTTATGTCGATTATTGTAGTTTCATAATCGTTGGAGGCCAACATCGAAATCATTTTTCAATTCATTGCACAGCCCTAATTCATTATGAAACTAAATGTGTTAAATGGAGCTAAGTGGTACATAAAAGTAATGTAGGAAATTTTATACAAATTAGCAATTAAGGCAGAATATGTAATTATTTAAAAAAAAAAATGTTTAATCAGTAGCGCTTGTAAAGTGAGGTTCAAAAAAGTGTACAGTTGCAAAAAGTGCACGCACACAACATTTATAAAAGAAAATGAAGGAGTTCATAGATCTGTACTCAAATTCGACTGAAATCTGCAAAACTTTCTACAGAATTCTTTGCGAAAATTTCCATGTGGGCTTAGTATCTCTTGAACAAATGGTTGCGTAAATTCAGTCAAAAAGACAAAACGGAAAAAAAAAAACAAAGAGAACGGATAATTAGCAAAATTCCCTCAAATGGTGCTTACAATAAACACTTGTGGAAATATTCTGTCATGTTTCCACCAAAAGATGATGACTGACAAATGGAATTACCCTTGGGACGTGAAGCTGGCAGAGGATTACGCAGAAACAGGTTTCTGTACACTGAGCCGTATAAGCTCTAATAACAAAGAACATATAGAAAACAGAGCATTCAAAGAAGAGGGTATTATAAAAACTCTTCTTTATATTTCAGGATGTCTGCTATCAACTGAAATTAAAATAAACAGTCTATAACACAGGGACACAGAAATAGGAGTCTGAATTTTTTTTTTTTAAAAATCTTAACTGTGTTGTCAAGCGGCGAGTTGAATCGTTTGGCAAAATAAGCTCACTATCACAGTTAGATAGCATAGCTTACCACACATAACACACCATTAGTTGGCATAGCATCTGACACATTTAACCCCGCCCACT
The DNA here is from genome assembly GCF_018340385.1 of Cyprinus carpio. Lineage (NCBI taxonomy): Eukaryota > Metazoa > Chordata > Actinopteri > Cypriniformes > Cyprinidae > Cyprinus > Cyprinus carpio. Next base: position 34,119,587 of record NC_056618.1, read on the forward strand.
TCGGGAAAATGTTTTGTTTAACAATTCATGGTTAATCTTTAGCCACATAATTTGCAAACATTGGCAGTTCACCAACATGTAGGACAAATATAGCTCTACTGATATCTAGAAATAAACATTTCCTACAGTGTGGGTTAGTTATTGTTGCTATGCCATGCCGAACAGATTATATTTTTGTCCTGAAAGCATAGTTTTCATTTCTGCCATCATACATTATTTTGGATCAAAAACAGTACTTGAGGTGGCCCAGGTGCAAGGTAGGCGATGATGAATACATGTATTCGGTTCAGAAACATCTTGACACACTGCTAGTTTTCCAAGTTTCAGCATCTGCATTTAGCATACTAGTGAAAAACTTTCAAACAAAAACACAGATTTAATTCTAAAAGCAATTATAGACGGATTATTTTGAATGTGATCAGTAGTTGCTTTTCCATTACCCTTCAAATTGCGCAAAGTGAAATTGTGAATTGAAAATTCACCCAATGGAAACATGCCAATTTTGTAAAAACTCCCATATAATCACAAAAAAAAGTTTTTACGGTGGTTTTTCAAGCAAATTTGAAAAAGGAATATTTCACAAAACTGCAATGGAAACAGTTTTTTTCCACCCACATTTACAGGTCACCTGGAGTATGTAAAAGTCACATGATCATTCTTTAATGTACTACAACCTCCAAGAAACACATCGTAAGTGGCCGCTCTCAAATGTATGGTTCTTTATTTGCGTTAATGCTTGGTTCAACCGGTATTTTATGAACTACGAGAAATTGTTGAATAAAGTCATTCTTTTAATTTTCTTTGCACACAAAAGGTATTCTTGTCGCTTCATAACATTACAGTTGAACTGCTGATGCCACATGGACTATTTTCAATGAAGTCCTTACTACCTTTCTGGGCCTTGAACGTGGTAGTTGTGTTTCTGTCTATAGATGATCAGAAAGCTTTTGGATTTCATCAAAAATATCTTCATTTGTTTTCCAAAGATCTTACTAAATTTGGAACGACACAAAGCTGAGTAATTAATGACATAATTTTCCTTTTTGGGTCAACTATCCCTTTAAATCCGCTTGAAACAGGTACAAACAGAGGAAGTGTCTGACTAATTTAAAATTAATTTTATGAGCAACAACACTTCCTCATAAATGGAAGAATCTGTTAGAAATAACAGAGCAATGCGTGACATGACCAGTTTCTATTTCAACATTGAAGGCTTTTGAATTGACCTATGATATTTCTATTAACTCGTTCAAAAAGTTAAACAAATTTCTAAATGCAATGTAATCTGGTTTCTGTTCAAAAGTAATCTCGGAGGTTTTATTATGGTTTCTTCAACCTTCTGGAGATTTGGGTCCCTAAGACTCAGATGAGAGAAATGTCACTAGTCTGTTAAAAAAGTGAGCACATATTTTAATGTTATATAAGGCTTTATGAGTCAGTTACAGACTCAGCTGTAGGGCCAATGCTTTCATGTACAAGGGCACGTCTTCCAAAACATGAAAGCATGATGGCATAATATATACAAACGCCTAACTGTCAGAGCGCCGTGAGAGGACTGACTCACCTGCACCATTACTGTGAGGAATAAAGACATCATCACCACACCTGCTCTTCAAACAAACAAACTTCAGCTACTGCTATTTCTCAAACAGATGCAAAGCACAACATATACTAATTTTTCAAAATCTATCAACAAATACTTTTGAAAATATAAAGACGCCAATTAGTCAGGTAGATGTAGTTGCACAACCTTTGGAAGATAACAACTACAACAATGGAGGATTAAAATAACAAACTTTCTTTTAAAAGCAGAGCTTCAATGCATAAGCAAAAAAACAAAAATTTGTAACTGTTCAAACATATTCGAAGCCAAGCTGTTTTCAAATCCTGTAACGAATTCTCTACAAATCCTGAGGCGTTGTTCACCATAACTTCAACCGTCAATAAGTCAATAAAGTGATTCATATCTTCATATCTGTTAAAAGGTCACATCCTCTTTCTTATGGTGTTTATAGGGGAACAGAAAGTGATGAGTGAAAGTCAAAATTATCAAGGGCCATTTCCTGCGTATTTAGGAGGAGGAGGAGATGCTAGAGTCCTCAGTTAATGCAATAATCTTTAGCATAAACAGATTATCTACTCAAACGCTGACGTGCATATCTCAGTCTAAAAGGTGAGGTAAAAAAAGATGTCTTTGGTTTGGAACAATCTCACCTTCTTTCAACAGCAGACTAAAAGGATTAGTTCACACAAAAATTAAATTACATTTTTGAATGTCCGCATACTCAAATAGTCCAAGATGTAGCAGAGTTTTTTTTTGCACGGGGATAGATTTAGAGAAATTAAGCATTCAATCACTTGTTCACCAATGGATCCTCTGCAGTGAATGGGTGCCGTCAGAATGATAGTCCAAACAAGCTGATAAAAACATCACAATATTTATTTCAAACTGTTTTGGACTGTTATGGCTTATAAACAGCGCTTGATCTGTGCAGATTTCTCTCCTGATTCAGAGAAGACAAATGGTTTTGAAGTAAAACTGTCTTCATTTTGAATTTATTTTTTACAAACACAGTTTTTCACTTTACAAGGCAATAGTTGATGGACTGGAGTGGTGTGGATTACGTGTGGATTATTGTGATGTTTTTATCAGCTGTTTGGACTCTCATTCTGATGGCACCCATTCACTGCAGAGCATCCACTGCTGAGCAAGTGATGGAATGCAAAATTTCTCAGAATCTGATGAAGAAAGAAACTCACCTACATCTTGGATGGTCTGAGGGTGAGTACATTTTCAGCAAATTTTAATTTTTTCAAGTTTATTAACATCCTCAATAATATCAAGCCAAAAAAAACTGACCTGTTGCCTTGTCTATTTTCCAAACATTTTGGTAAATCTCACTGCCAAAATACGAGTGTGCGTGCATTTATGCCAACAAAATAAACAGAGGAAATGCATATCAACTACCATCAATGACAGTAAATAAGCTATTTTGAAAGCTCACCCTTTGCTGTCTTTCCTTTAACCTCGAGAACATTTGCCACCCATGTTGCAATATTTCCAAGCATTCTCAAAAAAAACAAAAAAAATGCACATTAAACATCCTTCAGTTCTTTCTGCATCTTCGTTCCCTAATCTTTGCTGCACCAAAGTTAAAGTCTACGAAATACAAAAGAAAACCCATTTACACTGTAATATATTAGTAGCACTAGTAATTTTGTTTCATTAAAACCAAAATCTAGTGCATCAATTCTAAACATCCACAAAATAATTTGGTTCAAACTGCTTAATGGACTTAAAACAGCCTTCATTTTCTAAAACCCTACACAAATATAAATACAAATGTGTACAAGTTTATCTAAACCTGTATAGGTTAAAGCTCCATCTCTGAACCAAGAATGGTGGCAGCGTGTATTCAGCACAGAATGTACAGATTTTTCTTGATTTCTACTAACTGCTGACAGTAAACAACATCCATATGCAGCATAACATCATGCAGATGTTACACATGTTTGAAGGCCTTATCAGTGTCAGTGCATAGAGTGGAGAGCAGCTTCTGCACGTCACGAGATAGGAAACGCACACTAACATCACCTAATCAGTCTAAATAAACAGCTCAACTTCTGGTGAAAAGCATATGAGGAGGAAACAGTGGCACCAAAACAAATCCTTAGGAACTGGAGTGTTGGGTAAATTTGGTGTGAATATTTTCCACAAACACAAAACGAGATCACTTGAGACAGACACTGCGTCAAACTTTCCAAAGGCTTTACCAATGAAATGCTCATAACCACAAGCTGCCTTTTTAAAACAAGTGTGAAGTGGTTTGCAGGACAGGGGAAATAACTACGTGCAAAAAAAAACGATGCTAGGTGCTTCCTCAGATCTACACCTTTCTGAGCCATGTGTGCACTGATTTTAAAAGCTAGTCAAAGTGAATTTTATGAAGTCTGTTCCTCTCAAGTTCACAGTAAAGTAACCATACATTAAATATACAAACTTGTTCCACTGAAGCTTGAGAGCAACAGTGTCTTTTTCTTCTTTTCTATTCTGTAAAACACAACAGAAGATATTTTAAAAACATCACCTTTGTTTTAATCCCCACTGACTCAAACTGCATAGACTAAAAACAGTTTCTGCAGATGAAAGAAAAGTCTTACGGGTTTCGATTTGGAATGACATATAGGTGAATAAAGACTGACGGACTTTTACACATTTGAGTCAAATCCTTTGAAGCAGTCAACAGTACAGCAGACTTTAGCTACAAACCTGATCAAACACACCTGAACCAAAGTGATAAGGATTACTTCATAGCAAATAAAACTATTCTTACTATGCAAAATAGATTTGTAGTAATTAACTCAAAACATCTGGTATAACATGATTTAAAGAAATTATCATAACATTGTTACAAATTAAGTTTCTATTAAGTTCACAAATAGGTTTCCTGACCTGGAGACCCCCTTCTTATTTTGTGTGTCAATATAATATAAATAACCCGGTGACTTTAATCAAAATCAAGGTGAGATTCAAAATGTGGAATGGACCTTTTTCACATTTACTGGGTTCTCAGAAGTCATCATAGTTGTTGGGTAAACTTCTATCGTAGTGATTTTTGCATTCGCAACAACATTTTCGGATGATTCAAAATGTTAAAAAAATCTTCCTGTAAAAATACATTCTGGTATGCATTTGACTCACCGTGAGCCAAGGAATTCAAAAGTCCACAATAGTGTTTCTATGCCTTTCCCGCTAAATAAAATACAGAGAGATTATATTAGAAACATCCATACAACAGCATTAACTAGATTTCTGATTTAACTGAATTAATGCCAAGGTAATATAACACAAAGTACAGTGTTATAACATACATAAATTCTATTAAAAATGGACAAAAACGTTGGTAAATTTATAACAGGGATGTCCAATCCTGTTCCTGGGAGTTTCGCTCCAACCAACTTTAACACATTGCCTGGAAGTTTCTAGTAATCCTGAAGACCTTGATTAGCTGGTTCAGGTGTGTTTAATTAGGGCTGGACTAGCTAAACTCTGCAGGTCAGTGGCCCTTCAGGGACAGGTTTGGACGTCCCTGATTTACGATGTTAATAAACATGAAAATGCGTCGCCACAGTCTGTGAAAAAGGATCATTTAGGGGGCCTCCAGGACAAGTTTAGTGAAAAACTACCCACTTAAAAAAAAAAAAACAAAAAAAAACATACGCACACGCACATTTTGACTCAGACGCAACAATATTAACTCAAGGTAACATGCTTTGGAAAGTAAATCTTTGCAACACCTGCAAAATCTGTGATAAAATGGTTTACAGAGTCTATTACTTCAACTATTTTAATCGAAGTGAGCAACATCAAGAATAAAGGTTTACCTGTCCTCATCCCCATCAATGGATATAGCCATTCCAAACAGGCTGCTGACAGCAGGCGTGTGAAGCTGCAAGCCCTCGGGATTCAGGGGTTTGATGGCATCTTTCCCTATGAGCACAGAGCTCTGGAGCAGCCCGTCGGGCTTCCTCTGGTTCTCCACGCTCTGGGCGATGCCAGTGGGAAGCTGGCTAAAGTTAGCGGGGGTCGTCTGCGCACCCAGTCCTCCTAGTGACCCGCTGTGGACTCCCTGAGTCGGATTCTGCGGCGTCTGTTTTGGCATGCTCTGGGGGGCATTAGAGGCACTGGACATAACAGCAGGCACATTTTGCACACCAGGGACTCCAGCAAGCGTGCTGACAGACACGGTTACCGCCGGCTGAATGAGCGGCACTGGTGCCTGCTGTACAACAGCTGCGGCCGACACGGTCCCTAGAGCCGTGCTGATGCCCGCCTGCTGTAAGAGCCCCTGGACATGCTCCGGCTGGTTGATGGGAAGCCCTCTGCCATCCACGGGCTGGGGAACTAATCCGAGCACGTGAGCGGCGCTTCCCACTGCTGGAGTCATGACAGGCGACGGACCCTGGTTCAGCGGGGTCACCGAGACCGTCTGGGACTGATTCAGGGGAATAACACTCTGATGAATCTGCCCAGGTTTCTGCACCTGTTGGCCCGGGAAAAATGGCTGTGGTTGAGTTGCCAAAGGCATGTTTGGAGATTTGATATGGGCATTCTGGGCTGCAAGCCCTAATCCCTGCTGCGAGATGCCTAGGGTTTGCTGCTGAAGCTCCACAGGCGGGTTCGATGGTGCAGATAAGTAGCCACTATCTGTACGAGGTTCTGCTGCAGATGTTGAAGACCCAACGTGCACCCCCACCGAACCTCCGGCGACTCCCAGTGCGTCCCTGTCCGCGCTGTGATCCGCGGCGCTTGAGTGTTTAACACTATCCATAGTCCGGCCGGAGGAGGAAGCATCCGTATCCCGCTCGTAAAACTCAGTGCAAGTCCACCTACCTCTTTTGAAGGGTTCACCCGTGCTGTGGTCTAATTTGATGACCCTGAAACGGGAGCTGCAGCTACTTACTGTGGCAGAACTGCTAACCGATGAAGTCTGGACGCTGGACGGTGCATTAGATGCAACCGAAGCCTGGGAAGATACAGACCCACTGACTGAACGCACAGGTGGGTTTATATGAACCGCGCCTGCGTGGCGAGAACCAGGTATGTTCGTTATGGGAGCATCTTGGCCAGATGTTTCGGCCTCGTTATGAAGCGATTCATCCGACAAACTGACATCACACGCCTCCGGCTCGAAATCTCCAGCTCTGGACATGTCGTATATCTCGGACGAGGACATGTCCTCAGTCCTGGGGTCGTCTAAACTCTCGGTGTCGTCCGTGTTGCTGTTAGCCGCCACCTGCGCAGCCTGCGTTACGCTGGTGATCTGGAAACAGCTCTTCTTTTTCGACGGCATTTTAGACATTTTGACAGCTTTAAGTGTATCTCAGCACGTCAGAGTGCAGCTCACAGCTCCAATGTAAGCGTAGCAACGCAATGTGTATGAAAATGTCATGTAATTTTCAGTTAGCGTCACGCTAGCTCAAGACTCCCTCAGAGCTCCGTCCTCATCGCGCCATTTTCAGTCCTTTAAATCCTTTAAACTGAAACTCCTGGTGCTCCGAGCACAACGACAGCTTTATTCCAGCTGTGTTTAATCCCTCCGAGCCCGTGTGTTTATCCTCCGTGGCCTAAACGAAGGCCATGTCCCGGAGTGAGAGTTTCCCTCAGGCCGCCCTCGCAGTCGAAACTCTCCAGCCGCTGGACTCGCGCGACTCTGAGGCGCCGTCCGCTTTTAGCGCTCTGTCGTCTTCAAAAGCGCATATCCTCCGCGAAACACGTCGGTCAGACATCTTGAAACGTCGCAACGCATGTTTGCTCTCCGTTTCTGACGTTAACGCAGTCTGTCGGGAGCAGAATGACGGTTTGTTTGTCTGTCAGTCTGTCGGCTGTCAGTGCAGATCTCGAGCTAACGGCTCCGCTTCCTCTGCTCTACACAAGATGGCTACGTAACGCACGCGCTGCTCTATGGATGGACTGCGCACAAGCGTACGTAACCCAATCGGGAATACCGACCACTACGCATTATTCGTGGTGGGGTTTTTTTATTATTATTTTAAACGTGCCAAGGGAAACAAATTCAGACGACATAAATGTTTGTATTACTCTTTTTCTTATTGGACTCTCTGATAATGTTATTAATGGTTTTAATAATGAATTCATAAAAAAAAAAAACATTTGATAAAAACTGATTATATTATTATTTTGTTTCTCCGTCTAGACATTGTCTAGCTGCTTTATGTACATATCTTACATTTCCATCTTTTTCCCTGTCAAAGGTCATTTACTTTTGTTGATTGTAGTTGGACGTCGGACACGAGGGGATTTTTCAAGTGGTTTTATTTAAATTTGCAAAACCAGACTGGACACAAGTGGTTTTTTTTTGTTTTTCAAAACCAGACTGGACACAACCAGATAGGTTTGTTATGGTGGAAAGAAAAATTATTTTTAAAATATATTATTGTAGAGATTTGCCACCTTATATACACACACACACACACACACACACACACACACACACATACATATATATATGTGTGTGTGTGTGTGTGTGTGTGTGTGTATATATATATATATATATATATATATATATATATATATATATATATCACACAAAATATGAAAGATAACACACACACACACACACAAACCAATTGTTTTACTGAAGTTGTTCTATCAAATATTTTTTTTAACTTAATGCATAACAATTGATTTATTTTTGTAAATTTTTGCCTAGTCATGCTTCAAGTGTTTCTGGTAAAATCATGTTACAAACACAGTTTCTTCGTTGTTTAGCCTTTTGGAAAAGGTTCACGCAGGAGGCGAGAAGGAATGCAGCTAGTGTAGACAGAAACATATTTGCCGGAGTTTGTTTATTAGTTTAGGGCATTATTTTAGGCATGAGTCTATTCCAATAAGTAAGGGAGGCTGTGTTTGTTTTGCTTTTGAGTTCGCCCAATCCAAACAGTGAGCAGTGAAAAGTGCACTACATACTGAGAGAAATACTTGCCAAGCTTTTTATATATATATTAGAAAACTCGGATGCAGCTTTCGGGTTGATTTAGTAATAGCAGATCCTGAAAGAGATTATCAGTTGTTTATTAAAACTCAAAACATCAACAAAATCGCTTGGGAATACACAACATATGATTGTTTATTGTATTTGCCTCGGTCCCGTGGTGAATGGGACACGCTTGTTGTTTTAGCTGGATGCATTTCTGTGTCCAAGTACTGAAACCAGTTTGCATTTTAAGATTCTTTTGAGGGCTTTGAATCAGTCATCTGAAGACAGGTGCTATGTGTCACGTCCAGACATAGAGGTGTTCTTTGTTTTCATGCAGGGCTGCACGCTGGTGAACACACTCTGCGGTTTCGTCCAGTTCATACAGCCTTTCCGAGATATAAAAAGGGTTTGAGGGAATTTCTCTAATTTTAAAATCTAAATGGGAAGTTGCTTTTTTTTTGAGAGAGAGAGAGAGAGAGAGAGAGAGAGAGAGAGAGAGAGAGAGTTTGTGAGAACAGTCAGGTTCATTCTGGCCTGGAGTAGCCAAAGTAGGTCAGTCTGGACTTGAAGAAAATATACCCGTGTTATATTAACCGTGTTATGTATCAGTATCAGGATTTGGACTTCGATGTGTCAGTAGTATAAACTTCTGAATGAGAGACTTTGAGAGTGTTTGGTTCTGTGGTCGTAAACAGTGTTGGAGGTAACACATTATAAGTAACGTGACTTATGTAATGAGATTTTTCCAAGTAACTAGAAAAGTAACACATTACTTTTTAATTTACAATAAAACATCCAAGTTACTTTTTTATTTTACTTTTTTTTTATGGAGTAGCGCAATATTGTAATGCATTACTTTTCAAAAATATCATATTTTTGTGATAGTTGTTGGGTAAAAATGTGAACACAAAAATACAAGTATGAGTTTTTGAATGTTATGTGATTAATATTTCGTTCTGTGGTCGTAAACAGTGTTGGAGGTAACACATTATAAGTAATGTGACTTATGTAATGAGATTTTTCACATTACACATTACTTTTTAATTTACAATGAAACATCCGAGTTACTTTTTCAAATAAGTAATGCAAGACAGCGCAATATTGTAATGCATTACTTTTAAAAATATCATATTTTTGTGATAGCTGTTGGGTAAAAATGTTATGTGATCAATATTTTGACTGATTTTTGAAATTCTCAAATTGTTGTTTACAACAGCTATTGTTTAGAGATACTTTATGCTACTTTGTTACTTCATGTAACATTTTAGCTCTTTCATGAACTATTTTGGGCTTTATAATTGTAATCCACAAGAGGTCGCACGTGCAGATACAATCGGGCATAATTTTATGCTTGTGATCATTCAAGCATGTCTTGTGTAACTTGTTAATCTCCACTGAACAAAACGTTTTGCGTTCGTTAAGCGCTGTTAATAGAGCAACACAAATACGAAACATGTCTACTTTGTAAATATTTGCACTGCATGTGTTCAAGCTTCTGGGAAATGGCTGCATTCTGTGTCTTCTGCTGTCACTTCAGTAAATGTCCCGTTCAAAATATTTGCAAATTTCTGCTCAAGAGTGCTCAGTTGTTGTACTAGAAATCTCCTGAATGCTGCTTTAGTTGTTTCTCTCCGCACTACTAACAATAACATGGACACTGTTTTTGTGCCAGCCAACAATATGCAAAAATGAAATCGAGCCACGTTTAATAAAACGTCTGCTGAATTAATACATGTAAAAATATGTATCTATCAAATGTTTTTAAAAATACACCTAGAAATAAAATTATTTATTTTCTGGCTACTGAAAAGGAGTCTTTACGCAGACAAATTAATGCAGCTCAGAGGTGGAATAAATGCATTTACATCGCAATTACAACGATCTACTGTGAGATTTAATGCAGCATTGAGCTGGCACAGAGCAGCCTTAACTTGGCTGTATAAAGTCACCTTATAAAAATGATATTTTTTAATGTCATTACGTGATTTGTCCAGAAGAGGTCGGGAGAGGCTATGATTTCTGTGGTGATAAACAACAAATCCAAACGATTTAATGTTGTCAAACTGATAAATGTATTTTATCAGGTTTCATTATGCCAGTTTTGGGTGTTACATACACGTACATACAGACAGAAACATGTTTGGTGTTGCTACATAAAGCAGTTTGTCCATTTCTTCCTAAATCCACCTGTGATCCGACCTGAAACCTTATTTCCCGACTGTGTTGCAACTCAAATTTAATCAAATTTTATTTGATCTCACCCAAAAGCATCACTGACCTTGTGAGGCGTGGCAGCTAAAATGAATCACCGCTGTCACGAGGACCGAGGAGCTTTAATAAAAACTATTTAGACGAAAATACTCGAGTGTAAAAAATAAATAAAATAAATAACACAGACGACAGGCAAAGTTCTGGATCTACAAAATGAAAAAATGAATAAGCCGCTTCAGAGAAAGGTCAACATTAGGTCACATCTGGAGTTTTTTTTTTTTTTTTTTTTTTTGCCATGTGACAATACCAGAGATCTTTTGAAACTGCTTTTGATGTGAATAACTCTTTTGGTCCTGAAAGCAAAGCAAAACGTGCGGTACAAACCAAAGGTAAATAGTATTGTAATAGTAGCCCCAGCATCATAAGTACAAATGTATTGTTGTTTCTTACATACACTGCACACATTAACCAACTCTGTCATACAAAACGTGGCTTCCAAACGCCCGTGCACACTGGCGTCCAATCAGAACTCGTATTAATCCGCGCTTTCGGCTTCGTCCCAATGGATCGCGCCTGCGCGGAGGGATATTCGAGGGACTACACCCAGAGTCTCCTTCAGCCGGGACTCTTCACTGCTCAAACTCTCTTTAGAGAAGGGGGCGTGCGGGACATCCAGCTACTCGGTAACTGCGCGAAACTGTCAGTCCCGTCTCTTCAAGGCTAGCTCGTGAGCGTCTGAAACAAGGGGGCAAATATGTCATGGCAGGGCTACGTGGATAACCTGATGTCGGATGGCAACTGCCAGGACTCCGCCATTGTCGGGTGGAACCCGGACTCTAAATACGTGTGGGCCGCGCAGGAGGGGGGCACGTTCATAAACATCACGGTAAATACAAGTTATTACCTGCACTCTTGTATGCTGCCTTCAGTGGAGGGCTGAAACGGTGGCTGTGTTTTAATAACTAGTGCGCCGCCTCCCTAGGGCGCACGCTCGGTCCGAGTCTGCACGCGGCGCTAAACCGCGTTTAATTTGGAATTAGCGCCTAAGACTTAAGCGCGGTTTAAAACAAGATGTTTATTTTACATCGCTTAAAATAAAGCGGGGTTTTCAAAACGCGCCGGAGATCAGACGTGCTGTCTTTGTAGGAGACTCCCAAGGGTTTGAAACACAGCCATGGTTTCGATCAACCTGTCAGCTCGAGCGGGAATGAACGCTAACACACACACTGGCTGCTAGCTGACTAAACAAAACCATTATTTGTTGAGATTTTTGTTCACCCGGGATGACAGTGTTTCGATTTCTTGCACCTTTAACGTACTTATTTGGGCTTGGGTCATTTAGGTTAGCTGGCTGTATTATTATTATTTTTTTAAATAATTATTGTGATGTTATAAAACGCAAAGACTTGAAGTTTGAGTCTTAAAGAGGGAGGTGTTGTTAGTGCAAACAAGGCCGATGCGATCAAGCGGTCAGATTCGAAACCCAGCAGACTGACGTTACGTACGTGAACGCACGCGTCATTCAGCCGCGGAATGCGCGTAACGTCATTCCAGAATACGGGGTGTTCGCATTGCGTGCCCTCTTCGCGCTGTCCAAGATGGCGCTCCATAAACGGGCGTTAATAAATCTAACAGCACTGTCACACTGACCTTTATTTCCCTCGGCTTGATGTGGTGCCTTCAGTTGCTTGCTCGTAGGCTAAACATTACATGTTTATTAATAGGTTTATAGGGACAGTTCACCCAAAATTAGTTTTAATTCTTTTAACTCCATCACTCGCCTTCATGTTCTTTCGTACCTGTGAGATGTGATTTTATTGTATGAACAAAAAAAAAAAAAAAAAAAAAACTGAAACATTTCTCAGAATATCATCGTTTGTGTTCTACAGAAGAAAGCTGGACATGCAGGTTAGGAAATGAATAAATAATGACCATTTTAATTTTTGGTGAACTACTGCAACAGATGAACAACTTGCATATTTAAAGGGATAGTTCACCCCAAAATAAAAATGGTCATAATTTACTCAAATTACAGTTGATACAGGATCGTATCGGTTTTGAACACACAAAATGATATTTTGAAGAGCAAACAGTTGACATTCATAATATTTATAATTTTTTTTCCATACTATGGAAGTCAATGGCTACCGTCAACTTGGTTACTAACATTGTTTTTTTGTGTAGAATACAGAAAAAATAAACCCATACAGGTTTCGAACCACTTGGAACTGAGCACATTTTCTATTTTGGGTAAACTGTCCCTTTAAGATTATATAGTAGTCTGTATTGCAAGCTTCATATGGTTATGGAAAACCTGGAAGTATTTGGAAAGTTTGTTTTAAGGTCAGGAAATTTATCAAGCGTTAACCGTAGTCATACACTATTTTTGTGAATTCAGTTCTAAAATATCCCATCCGCTCGATATTGGTACATTTGGTGAGCGTTATAATTTGGAAAAAAAAATCCTTATCCAGAAATCGTGAAAGACTGGAAAAGTCATGAGAATTCAGGTGCAGGAATCCTTCTATTGGATGTTTACTGCAGTGCTATAGGAATATGCATCTATTAAGGACTGTTGTAATGGATTTCCGGTATGAAATGGGATTTGCAAAGTTGAGTCATGTCAGACTTTATATAATAAATTAAATTATTTATAACAATTCGGTAAGTTGTTAAGTTTGATAAGTAGTTTCCTGTACTGATAGAGAAAGGAATGAGTTCGAAAAGGCTTCATGAAGTTCAAGGCTGTGTCTGTCGCCATGCAAGCGCCTCCAGCCCTCACTGGGAATAGCATCGGCTCACTGATTCTCACCAAAGAGTAGCTGCTTTTAGTTTTATGTGGTTTGGCCTTTGGGGAAAACAGTTCGGTAGATTCATAGTGGGCCAGTACAAACAGAGCTACTGTGATGCAGTCCAAATGGCAATGAAACGAATAAGAAAACTGCATGTTCAGGCTTGAGCAGTGCTGGCATTTGACACAAAAACCGTTGTTATTACTGCATTCCACTTTGAGGGTTAGGCAGAACGTTTCCCAGATATGTCGTGTTGTAGAAGTTCCTCCTTTTAAGGACAATGGTACAAATCACCTCCGCTCAGCTATGCTTTTATCAGGCTCCAGAAATATCCTTTGAAAATAGTAGAGTACTCTAAAAATAAACATACATACTTGCTATTTAATGATCAAACTGGAGCATTTGAGGTCGGATGTAGTTTGGCACTGTGGATATCAATGATGTTTTCATTGTGTTTGGAAGACTGTTAATCAGAATTGATTAGCTGAGTGAAAGTGTGGTCACATTTTCCTGGAGTTGGCGAATTTTCAAACTCAAAAATAGATTCATTTCAAAAGAAATCTGTGTGATTGGGATTTTCGCCGTAAGCCCAAAGTAAACTTCGATTTTGTATGCGTACACTAGCGCATGCGCACAGTCAAAGTATACTCCATTTGATAGTATGCGCAAACACAGGCGGTCGACACCTGTGTTTAAACAATTTAATCTTTGTCCAGTGTTTGCACAATTTTTCTCCAGGTATGATCGATTAAAAAATACCTTTTTACGCATTTAAACCAAAGTTGTCTGTTGTTGTCACAGTCTCCGCTATTTTGTTGTTTTAGTTTTCTACTGTGAAGTAATGGCCCGGGCCAGTGTTGCCACCTTGTGGAACAACTGATTACTGCAAAACAAATTTAATTATTCTTCTAAACTATTCTTTTGACAAAATGTGCGTCACACGCACAGTATGTGATACCTTGAATATGCGTAAAAACTGAGTTATACTTTAGGCTTCAGGGTTAAAGCTTTCCTTGTTCAAACTTAGCATCAAATTCGAGTTGGTTAATGCTAATTTTCTGTCAACATTTATCATTGCTCAGCGAAATTTAGTGGACAAAATCCAATCATTTCCAATCGTTTGGGAATTTTGTGCGAAGCTGAAAGATTTCCCCCCACAGATGGGTTCAAGTTGGGCATATTTATTGCTGCTCAGCGAAATTTTGTGGGTGAAATCCAGTCATTTCAATAGGAATCTACATAATTGTGAATTTCGCCTAAATTTTCCCAGACCATTCCGAACGCAAATTTTTTTAACAGGTAGTTTTAACTGACTAGCCCACTATATTTAACTTATCTTTTCGTTGTGTTCTTAATGACTCATTGACGTTCAAAGTGCATGATGACATTTCTACGACTTTGTATCTTTAGTTTATTTAAAATTATCTGCATGGATCTCTCCATAAATTATGGTGCTCATCTAACCGCCTACCTGCGTTTGTTGATTGCGTTTGGCTGTTCATTAATCCATATTAAAATGTAAAAGACTAGACAAGAAGATACAGTTCCACATTTAATGTTGTTTTTTGTTTTTAACACCAGCCCACGGAAATCGACGTCCTAGTAGGAAAAGACCGTCAAGGTTTCTTCACCAACGGCCTGACCTTAGGTTCAAAGAAGTGCTCAGTTATCCGAGACAGCCTCCTAGACGACAATGATTGGACAATGGACATAAGGACGAAGAGTCAAGGAGGAGAGGCCACGTACAACATCGCTGTCGGCAAAGCAGGCAAAGGTACTAATCTGTTCTGATTTCATCACAAATATCTTGTTAGTAAAACTAACATATTTTTTTTTTTTTTAGTGGTAGATGAATAATAATGTAGATGTTTCCTTTCCTCAATATCTTTCCTGTATAACACAGGAGTCTTGTGTACATTGAATTTATGTGTCCTGATTATTTTAAATTCTATTTTCTGAGGCAGACTTGGAAGCGGAAATAATGATAGTTTCTATAAATAGTTTAAAGAATGATTTATGACTTAATGGGAGCCAAAAGGCATTAAATATTCACAAATAGATGCTGTGAAGTGACACATCAGTGGGGTGAATAACACGTTTTGTCAAAAAAGCTCTGTGTATTGCATGTAATCACAACCATACAGCCAAAAAAAATAACTGTTTTTAAAAAAACGAATGCAGCGTTTTATTCTAGCTAGTGATTTTAGAGTTGATCAGGAGACTTGAGATCAGGTGTTCAGGAAGTTTCTGGAGACCTGTCGAGGTACATTCCCTCTCACATGCATGCGTGTTTAAGTGAGAGGATTTCCTGTTTCCTGAAATAAAGTGTTCCTTTATGAATCAATCTCTTTCTTATAGCTCATGGCATGTATTGAGGAGAGGAGCTAAACTTGCTTTTCCTGCTTGAATCGAATGAATCACACGCTACAATCTATTTCTCTAACACTAATATACTAATTGTTTGGTCATTGCTAAACTTAAATGGTAACATTATAATAAGGTTCATTATACTACAGTGCTGTTGAATGCTTCAGTCTGATTGTGAAGTGTGATTAACTGCATTAGTTCCTGTTCACTTTTCCAAATTATTTCAGTTATTTCCAAGAGCCCTACGGCCTGCAACAGCAAAAGAACCAGGAAAAAACAACAGCGTAAAAATAGCAAACTTTTTACTTTAAATATTTCCTTACAGGCCAAGTTGTGCAAGAAAGTATGTGGGTGGATGAAAGGATGAAAAATATAATGTTTTGAGAGAAAGACTTGGAAATCTTTGGATAATCGTGGTAGAAGCTGGATAATGGATGATAAATTAGTGCCTCAGATAATTTTTAATAATTCAGTGGCCCATCATCAACCATTACTTATAAAGAGTAATTATATAATTAAGCATAACCTAAGAGGCAGATTTTTGCATAACTCTTAAAAACAAAGTTGAACTATTAGTTATTAAAGTGTTACCAGTAGTAGCTAAATGAAGGTGTTTTCTCAAGTCTGCATGCATGCTATCTCTATCTCTTTCTGCTTTTATTCTGTCCTATCTGGCCTCGTTGATCTTGGTTTGGCTTTTTTCCAGAGCTGGGATTTCCCTGTCCTCTTAACTTCTTCTCTCTGTCTTTTTCTTTCAGTCTTGGTTCTTGTAATGGGCAAAGAAGGGGTCCACGGCGGCGGCCTGAATAAGAAGGCATATTCAATGGCAAAATACTTGAGAGAATCAGGGTTCTAGCTTTGTTTTTGTTTTTCTTGATCAAGTAGTGAAATTTAGGGCGAGAGAAAGTCACCCCCCCACCCCCCCTCCCATTAAAACACATGTAAAGTTTTTGGACATCTTAATGGCAAGGAAGGGTAATGAATGTTGTCAACAATTGCATCGCTTTTTAAATTGGGAAAGTTGTTTCTTTAATTTACCCCCTCAAGTTTGTTGATTTTTGTTCTTGTTTTTTTTTCCCCCCTTGTGTACTCCAGCATTGGTTTTAGTCATGGGCAAGGAAGGCACCCATGGAGGGCTGCTCAACAAGAAAGCTTATGTCATGGCTGATTACCTGAGGAAATCTGGATATTAAGACACCTCCAATCCTAGCGGCTCACTCTGTTAACTCTTCTAGATGGCTTCATCTTCCATTGGTTTTCAACTTTACTTCCATTTGTGCTACCCAAACCCCATTTCTTTCCCATTAATGTCCATTTATTGAGTTCAGTCCCATTTTGGCACTACAATCCCCATGGCGCTTCAGACCAAAACCTGGCGTGAAAACCTCACGTCTTTTTTGGGAGTTTGGTTGATTAACCAAGGGCTTGAGCTCAACTCAAATTCCCATTCCTAGATCCAATCTAAGAGTGGTTGACTGTATGCATATCTACAAGCCTACCAAATGATCCCTAGTTAAGCTGGATGACATATTTAGCGTTTTCCTCAAATTAAAAATGGCGTCTGCTCTAACAAACGTCTGTTTTGTCATTTTTCCTCAACGTGAAGTGTGTCCCCATTGGCGCATCAACACTAACTGTAAACGCGACACTAAGTTGAGGACTCGTTTAGTTGGCTTTACTGTGATTTTTAAGATGCAGGTAGCATTTTTTTCCCCCATCAACCCCACAATTGAATGTTTATTGACATTCCATCATAGCACTTACTTTGCTAGCTTATGTAGTATATATAATTAATTTTCAAGACGACTGCCATTTCAGACCGTGGGTATCAGCGGTTTAGAGTTTCTTTTCAGTTGGACCAATTTTTGTCACTTTTTGGGTTATTTACGCATTACCATAAATGCTAACCAACAAAACACTAGCGTCTGATCGCAGACTTCACGTCAACACTTGAATCGAATTGAACCTGTACTGTCATGACTGTGGAATAAATTGCCTTCGAGTCGTCAGCGATACAACTGTCTGTCAAAACTTGATGTTTCATCAAGTCCAAAAATTCAAGTATGACACTCAAATCATAATGTGTATCCTGTGCCATAATGTAGAGAATCTGTTGTTATCGATTCAAACAGCTTCCCGAATGATTCTGTCGCTTCTTTGTTCAGGGGTTTTTAGTATCTGCTGAAGTTTTGGCCTTGTGGGGTATTTGACTCTAGTTCATTTCTTTTTCCCCCCTCTACTTTTCATACATCTTGGATACAATCTGATATGTCTGATTTCATATGCATAAAAACTGAGAAATGCCATAAATTAATTTCACCACCTTGTTTACAGACAGATTAAATAAATCTATTCCAACCCAGTTACTTGTTGGTTTTCTTTGCTGTGTGTCATCTAATACGGAAACGTTTTTCTTTTTTTGAAGTTTACTGAAGATAATGGACCATTTGCACAAAATATTGGAAATCATTCATGGAAGACATGTTTTATTGCACACAATTGTTCCTGGTTTGCACATAAAAATTAAAGTCATACTTTAATTGAATGTCACAAACAGTGATTTAAAACTTTCTATCAGATCTTCATCTTTTACCAAAAAAATCAAATAAAAATGTATTTTTTCCCCATTATGTGGTAATGAGTAACACTCAATCTATTGGAAGAACTTGATAATGTATTTTTTTTTCTTTTGGTTTTATAAAATAAAATTTTACTTTATTGCACAAAAGGGAAATTTAAGGTTACAAAGGAATGTAACTTTTTGGTACATTTTCAGAAACTTTACTACCAAAAAAAAAAATAATTCCTGGAAAGTTTCTAAGATTCTGGTTAGTTTCTGAAAATTTACCAGAAAATTTTCACCCCTTTGCAACCCTATTTTTATTGTGCAAAACCACATTTCTCTCAGAACCTTGTTTTGTTGTTGTTTTTTTGGTTCTAAAAAACTATTATAAATTTGGGATTTAAAATGTCAATTGCAAAAATATAAAAGCACAATGGTAAGAATCAAAATATGGCTTTTTATTTGTCTCAATATGAAAGATTTGTGCACACTTCTAGGTCTACTTATGTCTATATTTGATACTAAAGTATTGACAGCTAAAGATTAAAATGGGTACGGCAGTCCAAATTCAGAATACTGGAGAGTGTCGTTTCTCCTTCTCTTTAGACTCGATGCCTGTGTGGGTTGCCAGATTGAGGACACAGCAGGAACGAGTGCAGTTCACAACTGAAGGCAACAAGCCTTAAATAATTTAAATCAATTGACTGATTTATCCACGTTTTATTCCACATACTATTGGGTAAACTGGCAGTGGGCGGAGTCATACAGACCAAAACAAAAACAGACATTCCGACACGGAACTTACATTTCAAAGCAGAATTAGTGACTCTAGCTTTGTTTTTCGGAGAAACAAATGTGAACGGGGCATGTTTACTAAGCATCTGCAAACATATAGCATTTTGTGCAGTCAAAAAAATACATACAGCACCTTTAAAACCATGTGTAGGTTTCAAAACGCTGGATGACAAATCGACACACAAACAGCAAAAGGTGTAGTATTTTATTCATGAAGAGAAATGAATGTAGATTATTAAGAAACAAGGATGAGCAGAAAGGTATATTTACAATAAAGCAACCAGACATCGGTAACAGTTCACGTTGTGTTATCAAAAACAAACAAAAAACCCTTCGCATCTACTTACCCCACTTACTTCCTACTTACAGTATATAACTGATGTGTTATTACCTAACTACACTTCCAAGATCACTTGAGTGACTGGTGTTTAGAACGGCTCCGCTGTTAATAATCAAAACTAAAACGGTGCTGTCAGTGTCGCTAATAAAGTCTTATCGTGTCGTATAAAACATGCAGTTGGTCGTGATCGGATACAGGTTTGAGATGAGTTTGGCAGCAAGCGCTAACGACATTCCCAAAGGTACGCACTTCATTTGGGAGGAAATCATGATTTATAAAATTTTGCTGCATAGTATTGCCGAACATTAAACAGGTTTGTGACGATAAACTGTAAGTGACGGTGAAACGTATTGGAACCTCACTGAGAGTTTGAGTTAGCGGCAGCAGCTAACGCCTCAAGCGCTGGCCTCCATGTTGTCGGGACGGCCCTGCTGCAGCTGTACGACCACAGTCTCCACGGTAACCTCCTCCTCGCTGTCGGTCGTGTCGCTGCGCTCGTCGTAGTCCGAGGACTCGGCGTCGTGATGGGACAGCGAGCCGGACATGGTGCCGAAGGAATGCGCGCTGGTGGAGGCCAGAGATCGCAGCAGGGGCGTGTTTTCCGACACTTCGTTCTCCTCTCCGCCGCTGTCGCCCGACTCGGACTCGGACTCGGAGTCGCCGTCAGACGGCACCACCTTCTGCTTGCACACGGGGCAGGTCTTCTTGGTTTTGGTCAGCCATGGGTCGACACACTTGCTGTGATAGGCTGATGATCGGTGCAGAGAGAATTAGTGCCACACATCGTGACAAAGCTGATCTATTACAATCCAAATCCTTTCAGTTTATTAGTAGTTCACTTTAAAATTCCACTAAATAAAAGTTACGAAAAATTAATAATAAAACACGATCTCCCTTGACTATACAGTGTACATTAAGTGTGTGTATAGATGTGTGCATTTTGTATGCATATAAAAATTTATTTATATTCAAATAAATATCTACTGTTAATTGGATTTAATATATAAATTATTCCATTTATTATTCTGCACTTTAATGCCATAAGTTTTCTCTTAAAATTTATTAAAAAAGAAAATGTTTTCCCTACCATGCCTTCATTTTTTTTTATTCACTAGTAACAAAAACTGCTAAATAAAAATGACATACACAAATTTAAAGTGCACCCTATATGCATTTTTTAAATGCATATAAAAAAATTTTTTTTTTGTATATAAATTGATATTACGTGAATTTGCATTCTATAGTAACAATAATGATTATTGTGTACTTTAATGTCCGTGAATATTACGTGTGTTAATTTTTTCATAACTTATATATATATATATATATATATATAAAGAAAGAAAAAGCCATGCCTTCATTTCTCATAATTGTTTACATTTACTACATCTAAATTTAATTTATTAAATGATTTTACATTTTAAAATAAATACTTTTTATAATGGATTTTTTTATTTAATTTTAATTTATTTATTCATTTTCGTCATGTGGTAACAACATTTTCAAACAAATGCTCTAGGTTAAATGCTTCATATCATAATTTAATAATACCTGAGTTAAATAAGTAATAATATTGTTCGTAAAAACCAATTGTGTGTTGATAGTAGTTTACAATATTTGTACATATGTGGTTGTAAGCAACAGGTACTGTGCTGTCAATACTTGTTTTGAATCTGAAACATTTAAGTGATTTAACGGCTAAATTTGGTATGTTTTGCTGATCAAGGGCCGATCGAGACAGAAACTCACCGTGTGAGCAGGGAAGGACCCGCAGCTTGTCGCCCTCCTCATACTCATCCAAACAAATGGCACACACGTCATACGAATCACCTACCAGGAATTAAGAAAAAGATTATTTAATCAATATATATATATATATTACATCAGTATCTTTAATAGAAGGGCTTGTGATTTTCACACTTGCAGCACGAGTGATAAACGTGCAGCATTTTCTTTCACATTCTGGGTTTTGTGGATCAAGCTCAATAAGTCCAGGAATTCGTCTTGCCCTCCTTCAAATTCCTCTGGCTTTTTCAGGTTTCTTTCCACCAATGAAGGAGCGGCTGCGCTGAAGCTCAGTGTTTATATAAGCAGTAAACGAACACAAACGGCCACGGCTGCGTGTGACCGTATATGGAGAAGCTCATATCTGTCACTGCAGACTCAACGGTTGGTTGAAGAGCTGACAGAGACAGCAGGTTTGGATGTTACCAATTCACTGTTTACAGCAGAAACAACTCAACTCTGCCAATGACCTTGTGGAGAATTCTTCATGTGTTCTGAACTGATCAAGATTATGCTTTAAGGGAAACCTCTATCTACTGGGTTACATGTTTGAAATGCACTTCGTAATACAGTTTAGCATTACCATGTTCAAACAGCAATCCACTATTCGTCATATATTTGTGTATATAGGTTTTTGGCAATTGTTTTTCTTCACATTTTACTCTAATCTTTGTTTTTCGTAACGCATACGCACGCTTTACCCTGAGTGTAAACCACGCTGATTATGTTGATTACGCTCTTGGGTACTCTCCGAAATGGCGGAAGACATAATTCGGGGGAGAAGAATTGTTGAATAAATTGTTATTTGTTTTTTCTTTACTCAAAAAGTATTCTCGTAGCTTTGCAAAACTTAAAATGATCCACTGATGTCAAATGGACTGCTGTAATGATCTCCTTGCTACGTTTCTGGGACTTGGGAACGTTTCAGTTGTGTTACTGTCTATGGAGGGTCTCTCGGAATTCATCAAAAATATCTTAATTTGTGTTCTGAATATGAACAAAGGTTTTACGGGTTTGGAACAACATGAGAGTGAGTAATTAATTATGAACAAAGGTTTTACAGGTTTGGAACAACATGAGAGTGAGTAATTAATTTTTGTGTTAGTTTTGTGTTTAGTGTTTCAAAATGTTGAGACATTGCGCTTCGGGCGTCCCGAGTTCGAGTCCCGGCTTGTGGAATTTTCCCGATCCCATCCCCCCTCTCTCTCCCACATCATTTCCTGTCACTTACTGTCCTATCGAAATAAAGGCATAAAACGCCAAAAATCTAAAAAAAGAAAAAAAAAAAAAAAAAAAAGAGCCTGCAGTAAAGCAGAGCAGCGGTGTGTTTTCTGCTGAGTGTCGTATATGACAGCAGCTGTGTGTTCTGGGCCTGCGGTCGGTCATACGACAGGAAAAACCCGCTCGCTCTCTCTCTCTCTCAGTGAGGCAGGCTGCAGCGGCCGGCAGAAGCGATGAATCAGCACAGCGGCCGGATGAAGAAAACCAACGAGTCAGCAGAGACGCCACGAGCGGGAACCAGAGGAAGGTGAACATCAGGGTGAAACACACACGTTTGCAGGGCTTTATCTGTGTGTGTCGGGATTCAAAAGCCTCAGTATGTCCACAACTGCTTGTGTTAAAACTAGTGCTGTCAGATGATTAATCACATCCAAAATAAAAGTTTTTGTTTACGTAATACATGTGTGTGTATTGTGTATATATAAATACACATATGTTTATTTTAAAAATGTTTACATGTATATATTTATATTCATATAATTTAACACATTTATTTAAATATAATTTATAATTTAATATATAAACGTAACAACTTTTTCTTAAATATATACACGCATGTGTGTGTGTGTGTGTGTGTGTGTGTGTGTATTTATATATACATAATAAATATACACAGTACATATATTATGTAAACAAAAAATTATTTTGGATGCAATTAATCGCGATTAATCTTTTGGTGGCATTAGTTGAAAATGATACAGGGTAAGATGTGTCAGTGGGTCAATCCAGCACATTTATTTATTTATTTTTGTTATATATTTAGGAAGGACTCTATAGATATCATTTCCATGCTCTCTCTTGCTATCGCTCACACATACATATACATATACATATACATATATATATATATTTTTTATATACATGCTTTGGGGTAAGTTTGGGGTAAAAAAAAAATTTTTTTCCTCTAAATGCTGAAAATTGTTAATATTTTCAATATTAAATATTTTTCTGGCTGATGTATGAGAATATGAATTATGTACGTTTAGATTACTTTCATACTACATACTATATAGAATCTAACGGTTGCGGAGTAATTATTCAAAAGTGAATATGCGATTTCGGACTCAACCTAACTGTTTTATTTGTGAAAATGTGCAATATACAACAAAGCCTTTTAGACAAAATAGTGCATCCCACAATGCGGTGCACGTCAGTGTTGAAATCATGTGACAACCACTGAAAAATGTATCATCGCAAAGTGCATACTGAAGAATAGTAGGCAATATGTAGTGTACACTGCAAAGTAAACCGTAAGCTAGTATTCAATTTTAAATCTCATTAACAGGATCACTTCTTATGCAGGGAACTAAATATTACATTTCTGTGGTTTAGCTTTCCCTTGGTCTCCAACTAGCACAATTAATAAATATGTTATATACTGTGTTAATAATAATAATGAAATATGCCATTAAGACAAAAACGTAATAATAACATCAGAAACAATGCAGCACCAGTATCTGGAAGACACTCCAATACAGTAGGTGGTGCTATTGCACCTTAACACTGATGCCACCCGTCATAACGAAAATAGAAGATGATGCAGTATCTATTACTGTCATAAAAAAACATGTCAGATCATAGCGAGACACACTTTTGCAACCAGAAAAAGTTTTCTAGTCATTACGCAAGCTTTTTGTATTCCGTAAAAAAGGAGGATGATAACTATAAATGATAACTATAAAGTTTTTAAATTGTTTTAATTCTATGAGAACAGACACGCCACAACTATAACGATACAGAGGAACGATATCATTGGAATCGCTTTCAGAGCAATTTTTCCGATTAAAATACTGACAACCAACCAATCAGAATCCATCCTGCTTTAAACAGCTTAACCATTTAAAGTGGCAGGCGACAAAAACTTAGCGGATGCATATAATTAATAAATCGCGCATTGGTGCGGACACTAACATAGTTATCGTTATCTTTACAGTTATCGTTCTTATGTGAATGAGGCTTTGAAGCAGCAGACGACAAAACTGCAGCACACACTTAAAGTACGAAATAAGTTATCGTCCGCTAGCGTGGATGCTAATGTAGCTATCATCATAGTTATCATTAAAGCTATCTTAACAGTTACGGTTTTTGGTGTGGATGGGGCTTTAAAGCAGAAGACGACGAAACTCCAGCACGCACTCATAATAAGAAAGTTATCGTCCACTGGTGTGGATGCTAGCATAGCTATCGTTATAGTTGTTCCTAACGTGAACAGGGTTTTCATCGTCCACTATCATTATAGTTAGCTAGTTAGAGTTAGTATTAGGGTTGTAAAGAGGTGGAAAATTCCCGGGGTAATTACCGGTACTGGAAATGTTCCAAAAATCTCTGGAATATTCCAAAAAATCTTGGAAAGCTTCCAAAATTTCAGGAATGGTTCTAAAATTTGCTAGGAATTTTCCACCTTTTTGCAACCCTAGTTTGTACAGATTAACATTTTTTGCATGTTTTTGAACAGTTACAAACGTAAAAGTTATTAATTTTACTAATAGCGTTATTTCCCCCCAAAAAAATTTCTATGGCTGTTGGGATAGTATAGTTATCATGTATTCTATCTCTTATCCAGGATAATTCTGTAGTGAAAATCTGATTTCTTGACAGTCCTATTCTCCACTCTAGTCGTTTAGACATCATTCAAATAGACAAGCTGCCTTGCTCATGTCCATATGCTTTGCATAGAGAAAATAAAGCTTATTTCTGAACCAGTTTTAAGTCCGCGTCCTGGTAGCATTCACGTGTTGCAGATAAATTATCCACATGACATCTGGTAAATACATACGATGGAAACAATTACAAATGACCTTCACGCTGATATGACTCTCATTTGCTCTGAATATCTGAGGCGTAAGAGACGACTCTGCTATCGCCGGCCCGCTGGCTTTAGGAAATCTCACACACCTTTCATCTGTTTAAAGTTTGAAAGTGGATAGGTGAACACAGGTGTGTCTGTAACCTGAGTCCAGAGCGCACTCTTGTCTTATACTCCGTGAAAGTGACGCCTGACACCTTCTTCAGGAGGAATGAGCGTCTGCTTTCTCGTTTACACACTTCTAATGCACTATGAGCGAGCCGGACAGGATGCTCATTCATGCAGGCACACAGTGGACGGTCAATGGTCACGGTGGTGATTTGGTTGTAAAATGGCTTGATGATTCACTATGAGGAGGCGGAAATGGTGCGGGAGGGGAATTCCACATTTCTCCCACTTTCTGTTGTGCTGTCCGTCCAGCACGGATAATACCCAATACTGATGAACCAGCAACACGACAGCTTCACAAATTCATAACAAAGAGGCTAACAGGTCCATTCTTAACAAGTATAAAGTGTATATCCAAAGTATACAGTGTTGTTCTTACGAAAGGAGTGCTGCAATATTTCTGGTACATACAGGAAATAAATAATAAGTGGAAGAGCCTACAAAAACACTGGATTTTCCCTCAAACGCAAATCAGATGCCCATTTTAAGGACATTTAATTGGGGTCTTTGACATTTAAGTTCAGTAAACATTAACATTTTACAACAGACGGTAACTTTTTACAACTTTTTTTTTTTTAACAAAGTTGATTTGTTTTTAAAATGAACCAGGAACTATAATTTTATCGTAGCTAAATGAATTAAAAATAGACAGTTTAAAAGAACTGACTTGATGGCATGAATCAAACATGTTAAATCTTTTTAACTGACGTTTGAATCAGATTCTAGAACTTTTAGAATCTCTCGTTCTAATATGATGAGAAACTCTCATTCTGGTGAGTCTTTACACGATTCAATGGTCAAACAAATAACGAATAAAAACCTATAAGCGATAATTTCACACTACTGGCAAAAGTTTGGGGTTGATTTTTTAAAGTTTTTGAAAGAAGTCTCTTTTGCTCATCAAGGCTGCATTTAAATGATCAAAAATACAGGAAAATCAGTAATATTATGAAATAATATTATAAATTTAAAATAACGTTTCTATGTGAATATATATGTTAAAATGTAATTTATTTCTGTGATGCGCAGCTGAATTTTCAGCATCATTACTCCAGTCTTCAGTGTCACATGATCTGATTTGCTGCTCAAGAAATATTTCTGATTATTATCAACGTTGAAAACATTTGTGCTGCTTCATATTTTTGCGAAAACTTATATTTTGTTGAATACGAAGTTCAGAAGAACAGCATTTATTTGAAATGTGTGTTGCTTTTTTGCAGTAACATTGTCTTTTCTGTCACTTGTGACAGAATTAAAGTTATTTTCATATGACATATTTCATGTATTTGAATGCTGATTCTCAGTGTGAGATCTTAAGACGTGTCTTACCTTTCTTAAACTTGTGAATTGGGAGTTTCTTCAGCTGGTCCTTGCGTAAGCGACTTCTCCTGGCTCTATGTCTGTCCTGTACAAACTTTGTGATCTGAGATTAAAAAGATGTAAACATCTCAGTCAAGGCTAATATATTTGGTTGTTTGCTCATATTTTTTTTTTAATTACACACAATCGTGACTCACCATGAAAACTACAATGAGGATGAGGCAGATTCCAACAATGATGAGGAATGGGATCAGATAATATTCCAGAGGCAAACTGAAGTCCGGCAGGAGAATCACATGACCACTGAAAACACGGAGCAAGACTGTGAGTGTGATACTGCTTTTATATGACAGGTCTTATAAACAGACAATATTACTTAGAACTCATACTATGTATGTAATGTATTAATGTATTAAATACATATATATAATTAAATATATGAACCTTTTGATTTAAGTCAGTAATTTTGGTGTTGAAAAACCATTTGTGAATACTTCACATTTCTTTGTGTGAACAGCAGACTTTCTATAGTGTCATATGACTCTTGGAGCGCCAACGCAGCTGAATTCATCAGATGTTTCTGTTAAGTAACAATCTGAACAGTGAAGTATTCAGTAGTGAAACCAGAGCCCTCACCCTTTCTCATAGATGTAATCCTCTTTGAGAGAGTTGGCCGTTTCTTCACCGATAAACACTGAAGGAATGTCTATCTGCTTCAGAATATCCACTGCAAAACATTAAAAGTACAAAAACGTAGATTAAGACACGAAATGCGACCAGATTTGATTCTGATTCACTTTGATTCCTCAAACAAATAAATGTTAGTCAATCGAGTGTATTTTAAAATGTAAAATTATATTTATTTTGAATTTATGTCCACTTTATGGAAACAAATGAATGAAAACTGAAAGTTTTGTTTAACCCTCCTCCTCCCCAGCACCACCTATCTATATCTGGCTCAACATCAATCCTACACTCCATTAATGTCAAATGTTGTTAAATCTCAGTTGATTGAAATATGGAAATATGCTGTGGATTATTGTGATGTTTTTATCAACTGTTTGGACTTTCATTCTGACGGCACCCATTCACTGCAGAACATCCACTAATGCTACATTTCTTCAAATCTGATGAAGAAACAAACTCGTCCTAATCTTGGATGACCTGAGGGTGAGGACATTTTCAGAAAACTTAATTTCTGAGTAACCTATTCTTTTCAAAATAAATATTCAAAATATCTGTTTTGCACAATTTCATGTACAGTATTTACTTAAAGTTTTTGTACAGTCTCAGTTTGTGTATGTATTGTCAACTATTTATAGTATTTATAGTATATGTAAAGTCAGATGGTTAACTGTTGTATAGGTCCGTAATTGTTTTCCTTATACGTCTATTGTTGTATGTTTATATTTACGTTTAACTAGTATGTAGCACCGTGGTCCTGCGAGACACAACATTTCGTTCCACTCTATGTCCACACATGTAGCAGAATGACAATAAAGCTCGACTTGACTTGAGTTAAGGACGCTGAAGGTTGGTTCCTTGACTTTGGCCTCGACATCCTAACATTCAGACGGAGGTTTGTGAATCGCAGCATTGTCCCGCAGCAGAACACATGAGCGTGTGTCTCCGCTGCATGTTTTATGCATTCGTGCGCAGGAACTTACGATCATTGGATCCCATGCTGATTAAGTCATCGGAGTCCACATTGTGGACAATCGCCGCCTTGTAGCCGGCCTTCTGCGCATGGAGGACCTGAAGAAAGACGAGGACAGAGACGGAAGCATTGTGTTCAGACAAACGCAGGCGTCATATGTGCACCCCCCCCCCACACACAAGTCTTGTGTGACACATGTATTGTGTATTCACACGTGCACACTGGTTTAGCTTCACAAGAACATGTCCGGATCAGAGCTCACCTCTGAATCTAGTGAAATAAGACATTTCAGTCAAAACAAGAGTGAAATGTGCCTTAATGTCATGATATGCATCCAATTTCCTTACAATTTCTTTTTAAAGCAAGTAAATGTTTTCCGAAAGTGTTTTTTTTTTTTTTTACTAAAATTAAAAACACTTACTGTACTCGACATTTCCTGTAATATCTGACTAAATAAATAAATAAAGCAATACTAGGGGACGTAAAGCTAATAATTTAACACCCCTAGCTTATTTATCAGCGTATCAACCAGTAAAAATATATTTAAAAATATAACCTTTAAGCCATAAAGGTTTCTTTAATGAAAGTTCACATCAAACGTAACTTTCAGACTTGATCAGTGAAGACATCTGCGCAGTAGAGAGGACAAAACTTGAGTATTTGTCATCTCAGCTCAGTCTTGTCCTGTTTTCGGTATCATTCCTTTTAACAGCCTGCGTTTTCTAATGACAGGACTGAGAGTATTGTGAAAGATGCACCAGAATGTTATGCTTTTGTTTTAGCCTGGTGTTTTATCACCATACTCTATCTCTACACACCTTACAAAGGTGCACAAATTCCACAGCGCTGTCGATGATTAACGGTTTATTGCCGTATGGGAAAAATATTGTCAACAGTTCGACAGGCGTTACGCCACGCTGTGATTGGAAGCCGTCCAAAGTCCCGCAGGTGAACAGAAACTGCAGGCAGACCTCTTGAAGTCTTTGCATATCATTTGCCAGCAGCATGAAACGTGTGCGCAGTGAAGCGCGTCTTGGAGAGCGGGGGCTGGTTTTGCATTTAGGAGCGCATTTGCTTACCTGGACGGCAGCGTTTCTATGTTACCCCTGTTTGTAGTTCTAGGAGTAACAGCAGGACATTTTTCATTTAAATTACGAATTTAAAAATGTATTATATGTATATATGTATATGAATATAACCAACATTATAGCAATTTAAAAAACTTTACATTTTCGAATCTTTTTTTTAAGTATTATGAATTATATAATTTATAATATTTTTTTTAAATTTGTAAAAATACTTTTTAATTGGTAAAAATTATATGATATATAAAACAATAACTAACACAAATTATAAAAAAAATAGTTATTTTTTTATGTATTTTGTATTTTAAAATGTATACACTATTTCTAATTTATATGATGTATTTTTTAATTTATTTGGAAAATAATTTCTACAAATTGTAAATACATTTTTAATTCATTGTTTATTTTATATAAATGATATTATTTGCGAATATATTTTAAAATGAATGAATTTTTATTAAAAATATTTTTTAAAGTTTTTTGAAAAATGCATTTTTATAACTTAAATACGTCCTTTATAAAAGTATTTTTATGAATTTATATTTCTTATAATTTAGAAATATTATAAATGTGTCTGTTTCTGTTCTTTTTTTGAGAAATTTTCATAAAACAACCACAACAAAAAAAGTTTTTAATGTCAAAATTAAAATGTCATGTGGTGCAACCTTTGAAAAGTTCATTTTTTTTTGTATATTTTGAATGCATGTGAGTGAACAAACATTATCATTATTTTCAATAACGTTTAAAAATATATATATATTTGTCAAGGTAAAAAGTATCTTTTTAAAAAAAAAATTGCATGAATTATTAATTCATAAATATCTTTTTAAAAAAAATTTATGGGGTTGTAAAAAAAACTCACTGGACAGAAAACAAGCACTCTGGAGCCTCACTAAAAGCTCTGAAGAGGAGAAACTCTGCTTCACCTCAGTGATGATGAGCAACATCACACACACACACACACACACACACACACACACACACACACACACACACACACACACACACACACACACACACACACACACACACTCACACACACAGTCAATGTACCGGAGCAAAAGCATGATGGGACAAAGTGCTTTGTCAAGCATTGCTAGGAGACTAGAATCTCATAACAAAACAAAAATTTACCTCTTATTTGGATAAAAAGAAAAAAAACTTCTAAAATGTTTTTTTTTAATGTCTATATAAGTTTTTCATTTTTTTAATTTATTAGTATTACTTAATTTTAGTTATTTTAGTACTTCAAATTATACTAAAAAATTGTAAATGTTGAAATAAACAAGTTTTAATTAAGCTTAAGTAAGTTTCATAAAATAATGTTTTTATTTGAATTTAAATATTTTGTTGTTTTATTTTTAGTTCAAATTTATGTTAACTAACAACATTTTTATACAAATGTTTAGTTTAACTAAAACTATAGTTTAATTGACTTCAATAACCCAGACTAAAATGAAAACTAATAAAAATGGAATTAATTGAAATAAAGCTGAAATAAAATATAACTTTTAATTTAGATGAACAACTCTGGCCTAAAAGAAATTCAACAAAAAAAAGAGGAGTGTTGCCTGGAAAAGGTAAATAATTTAAATATTAAAATAAATTAAAAGCTAAAAAAAATATATTCATAAATACTACAATGATACATACACAACAGTATGTAGACTCAGTTATTTCCAGCGCCAGCACGCAGCAGGCTCTGTTGAACTGTGATAGAGATCTCTCATGATTTCATGTGTTGGCACAGGGTCAGGTATCGTGGAGGGCGTTCAGACACGTTACGCTGCGCGCTTAAACAAACCTTTCCCACGTTCTCCGTGAGACTCTGGAGGGGGAGATCTGTGGTGCCTCAGGGAAACCACCCCAGGCTGCGCTCAAACCTACCTTGATGTCAAAGTTACATTCGAAGCGCTTGATCAGCACGATGAAGGCGCTGCTGTGGTTGTCCCGCAGGGGAGGGGGGTCGATCGGGACACAGGCGTTCTCCGGACGCGCTCCGATCAGGAAACCCTGCGCACAGGAACAAACAATCAGGAAAGACTGCCAACAGCTCCCTCTGCTGGACCTGAGCCGTCTGTTGTTTCAGTCCTTCTGAAATGCTTGGGGAAAGTCTTACACAATTCTACAGAAATACTTTGATGAGAGCGTTCCCAAACAGCAGCATCCGCCTCTAAAAGCAATGAGTGCACTGATTGTGTAACATCTGCTCTTTGGATGGAATCCTAGCAATTGTAACCTCAACCGGACTCTTTCGTTTTGAGACATGTTATAAGGTTTCATTTTTGTGTGATTAGGGAGTTGAAGACTGAAGAAATGCTTGAAGGCGAGTGTCGCTGCACCGAGAGGGACACTTCCTGTTTTTAAGCATGGGTTTCTGGGCCGTGAAAGCAGGCAGGCATGAGGCCAGCACATGAGCACATGAGGATGAGTCAAAGTAGGCCACAGAAACAGAGGAGAAGCACAGGAGCGCTGCATTACTGAGTGTTACAGAGTTCAGCAGCTGACATTACCTCATCTTTTAGATCTAACGTCCTCTGTTTTTACATGTGGGCCTGCTGCCATCTAACACGCACTTCTAAACCGGTGAAAAACATCATAATCCAGTCAAAATTACACTTTATATTACAATGTTGTGAGGCCAGTAATAATATGTAGTTTTAATAATATGCCATAGCATAATTGTTACTATTAAATAATTATATTAAATTAAAACAATCAAAAATATAAAAATATTTCATCACTTAATC
Organism: Cyprinus carpio; assembly: GCF_018340385.1. Taxonomy (NCBI): domain Eukaryota; kingdom Metazoa; phylum Chordata; class Actinopteri; order Cypriniformes; family Cyprinidae; genus Cyprinus; species Cyprinus carpio. Next base: position 34,152,008 of record NC_056618.1, read on the forward strand.
ATTTAATGTGATTTTTTTAAATTAATCATTTAATGCGTTTTTTTAATTAAATCATTTAATGCGATTTTTTAATTAATCATTTAATGGATTTTTTTAAATTAATTATTTAATGTGATTTTTTAAAATTAATCATTTAATGCGATTTTTTTAAATTAATCATTTAATGTGATTTTTTAACTTAATTATTTAATGTGATTTTTAATTAATCATTTAATGTGATTTGTTTGTGTGACAAACCAGTTTAGAATTTTAATAATCTAAGTTTAACATAATTGTAATTATTAATTATAGTTCACTTGCTTAAAATGTTTGATTCAAGTGATTTTTTTTTTTTTTTTAAATAATCAAAACAATATTGCATGGAATTTGTAATAATTAGTCTTAACTAAACTGTTAATAATAAATAATTGCATTAAATAATTATTAGAAATTATTTGAAAATAATAATATTAAGTTAATTAAGTAAATAAGTGTTTAAAACTTGATTTTAATTTAGTTTTTTATTTTAGTTTTAGATTTTAAGTATTTAATTTTCCATTTATTTAGAAGAAAATAGTATATAACTTTATTATCAGCCATTTACTGGAATCAGCTCTACCATAACTGCTATTATTAGCTTTTATTTTCAGTTTTCATTTTCATTTTAGTTTAAATTCTAGTATCTTTTGTCATTTTATTGGTTTTGTTATTTGGTTGGTCATTGTTTTCTGTTGGTTGTTGTTTTTAATATTTCTAATTATATTTAATTTATGTTTACTTCAGTTATGGTTTGAGTTAAGTACTTCACTTATTTTATTTCAATTAATTTAATTAAATTTCATAAAAATAATCGTGAAAAAAAATGTTTTTGTAGAAGTTAGGTAACAAATAAATAAATAAATAAATAAATAAATAAATATCAAACACTGAAAACAGTTCTGAGCTAAGGGGTTCGGAGAGTATATATATATATATATTTATTTTTTTTATTTTTATTTTTTTTTTCAAAATTACACAGGAAGGCAAACACAACTACGGACCCTGCATTTCAGGAAGTGGTCTAAAACTACTTCCTGTTCTGAGTAACTGCGGCTCTTTACATTTACACTTTGGTGACATAAAACAGCAGCTTGATTGCTGATCCAAGATGATTTACCAGCTCATGACTAGATTAGATCAGCTGCCACGCTCCAAAACAGAGAGCAGATTAAGCTGGATTTTCCGGCAGGGATTAACTCCTCACACAATATTTAGCAAAAATAGATGCCGATAAGCATATTACGTTGTGTCCAGCTGAGCAGGACAAAGGTGAACGCTGTTGCTTAGAGAAAATATGAAAAACTTGGTGGATGACCTCTAAAAACCACTTTGGTTTGAGCTGACAAAGAAGGGGAAATCAAAGCGAAAGGCTTAGCGAAATAGAGAAGTGACAGATGTGAAGTCATTTTCACAGTTTTCACCAACAGATCATGAGGTCTGTGTGATCAGGACAGTGAATCAGGAACAGAAAATTGGCACGATTCGAGCATAAAGGGTAATTCAATTTAGAACTGCTTAAGCATAATGACAATGTGAGATCCTGGACCACAAAACCAGTCATCAGGGTCAATTTTTCGAAACTGAGATTTTTACAACTTCTGAAAGCTGAATAAATAATCTTTCCATTGATGTATGGTTTGTTATGATATGACCATATTTGTCTGAGATACAAATATTTGAAAATCTTTAATCTGAGGGGGCAAAAAAAATCAAAATATTGAGAAAATCACCTTTAAAGTTGTCCAAATGAAGTTCTTAGCAATGCATATTACTAATCAAAAATTAAGTTTTGATATATTTACGGTAGGAAATTTACAAAATATCTTCATGGAACATGATCTTTACTTAATATCCTAATGATTTTTGGCATAAAAAAAAAAGAGACTATACTTTTGATTTTGACCCATACAATGTATTTTTGGCAATTGTTACAAATATACCCCAGAGACTCAAGACTGCTTTTGTGCTCCAGGGTCACATATAAATAGCCAAGTAATTAATTTTAGGAACTTTTATCCAATTCTGTTATCTAAATAATATCACACTTAAAATCACAGTAAATTACAATTATTGTTGCGCTATGACATTTTGCGATTTCAAAATGCTAATTTTAAGTTGGGGTCAAATTCTGACACTCAAATTCGCAGTGCCGACCAACAGCAAGCCAACAAAGCAAAAATGAATATCCACAATCCAGTAATTTTACTGCCAATCAGCGCAATGAAGAATTTCGCCCAATGGACTTCTGGTGATGAAGAAACTTCCAAATACAAATTTTGAGTTGGGTTCAAATTTGGTGAATTTTGACAATCAAATTAACAGCGCCAACAAATAGCAAGCTACTTGGTTTAAAAGTGTCACTGGATTGGGTGGAAATTCGTAACTTTAGCAACAAGGCAACAATGAACGCCCACAACCCAACAGTTTCAGTGGAAATCGTCAGAATGAAAAACTTCACACGATGGAATTTCTGTGGCAAAGAAATATTACAATGAAAATTTTGCCTTAGGTTCAAATTTGGTGAATTTTGGCAATAACACCAACAAGCCTCTTGGTTAATCACTCACGTTGGTGTGGGCGGAGATTTGTAACGATAAAGACACTGAAGACCAATTTTCGATGATCGCGCCTAGTGTGAATAACTCCATAAGGACCTACTGTTTTGATTCAAAAGCGTCATCGCGCCGAAAAGGCCTTTATAGTAAACTGAACGTCAGTTGGTGTGGGTGCTACTATAGCTATCGTTATAGTTATCGTTAGTTATCGTTCTGGGCGTGAATGGGTTTTTAAAGCAGCAGACATCATAACAGCAGCGCACGCTTACAATAAGAACGTTATCATACATTAGTGTACATGCTAATATAGCTATCATCATAGTTATCTCAGCCGTCATCGTTCTTGACGTGAACAGGGTTATTAAGTGGCATACGACATCATAGCAGCGCACACTTATAATAACGTTATCGTCTGTTGGTGCAGACGCTAATATAGCTATCATCATAGTTATCGTAATAGCTATCGTTCTTGACGTGAACAGGATTTTGAATTACTAATTGCTTTAAAATTTTAATTTGATTGCGTTACTGATTACTGCATTTAAAAAGTAATCAGATTACTAATTTACTTTCGAGTTACGTTCAAGTTTACTTCAGTTTTCCAAGTTATCAAACCTAAACAAAACAATACACTAAAAAGTGAAACTCATAGTCCTTTCATTAATTTAATATTGACTGAAAGATTACATAAGTAGTATCTGCATACACTCGCAGTAACTTTACTTTAATTATTACCGTGTGACGCGTTATACCCAACTCTGCAGATGACGTAACAGCAGCGCACAATCATAATAAGAACATTATCATCTGTTAGTGTGAATGCTAATATAGCTATCGTCTTAGTTAGCGCTATAGTTACCATTCTTGACGTGAACAGGGTTTATAAGTGGCAGACGACATAATAGCAGCGCGCACTAATAATAAGACCGTTATCGTTGGTTGGCGTGGATGCTAATAGTGCACATAGACAGAAAACACAAGGTTTTGAGAAACTGATGCTTTGTCAAACTTGAACTTTGCCTCAGTTGCCTTGCAGCCATCTGTTGAGCAGCCAACTGTGTCTTTGGAGACTCAATTCAGTGTATTGCTGCTTGATTTTGATCACAGTCGGATACCTCCACACCCTCGCAACGCATCTTACGCATTACTCTTGGTAAAATGCTCCGTCAGAGCTTTCTCTAGCATTTAAAAAGTGTCTTTAGACTGTCAGCAGTTAAAAAACCTTTAAATCAGCACCATTACAGACGTCAAAACCGCAACAGACTCACCACCTTCAACAATAAATTATAGGACATTCGATGTCGCACCTGCTGTAATAAATGTTCTTGCTCTTGGTGGGGACTAAGACAGATAGCTTCATTAAAGGATTTTAGTCATTTAGCCCATTAATTTGTTGAATATCGTCCAGCTACGCTATTAAAGACCATTGGTTATCATCCACATGTCTCTTATAAACACATCTCACTGGCTTCTGACCCCACACCGACTTGTTACACAATGTTTCCTGAAGACTGAGCAGTCTTCGGTCAGCTGATTGTGTCAATCTGAGGTTTTGCAGATCTGCTTTGAGGTCATGAGCTCTGCGGATGAGAGTAAGGCCTCACAGTAGCGGAGCCGTTTTGGGTCAATCATCTGCACTCGTCACTAAACTAGACTCAGTCACCACGTTTGAGGTCTGGGGGTCAGGTCAAAACATCTATTTTTAGGCCCTCTTACGCCGTCAGGGTGCTGGTAAACAATCTGGAACAGCTGACGCTTGCTTAAACTCTCCTCACCTGCACATCTGGCGAGAGCCGTCATGATTACTAATAGCGTAAGCGTAACATATTTATACCACGAAGAGTCCATATGAAACACTCCTTAAACTCAAACTAATTGTACACTTAGTTTAATGTAACTTAAACCACCATTCAAAAGATTGTGGACGGTTTTTAATGTTTCTGAAACTGAAAGTCTGTTTTTATTTGATCAGAAATACAGTAAACAGTGATATTTTGTAATTTTTTTTGTTTCAATTCAATAAAATGTTTAAAAGAGCAGTATTTATTTGAACTAGAAATTTTTGTAACATTAAAAAAAGCCCCCACTGTCACTTTTGATCAATTTATTTGCTAAATAAAACTATTCATATTTAAAAAAAAAAAAGAAAACAAATGAATAAAACATATTTAAGCTACGCTTTTAAACTGTAGTGAATTGCTTAAATATTACATATTATTACATATTTCCATATCTTTCAATATCTATTTTGTATACTTTACATTAACACAAATATTTTTTAAATCCAGCCAACCTGAATACTGTATTATACGCAGTAAAATAATATTTTTTGTCATTATTAAGGCAATCTGACCAATATTTCTAAATATGCAAATGTTAAACTAAAGAAAAAAGGATAAATAAAATGTGCATTAATTTTTTTGGATGACAACCATTTGTAACAAATGTAAACTATAAAAGTAACTGCGGTTTATATAACATCATGATTATTTATGTATAATTGTGTAATTATCAAAACACACACGTCATGTTTCACCTTTGCATTTTTAATAAAAATCACAAACTTTACAGACTCCAACAGTGAATCTCGCTTTAAAAAAAAATTTAAATAAAACCAAGCTAAAGCTAAATAATGTCAGATCTTTAGGGTTTGGAACAGACCTACTGTATAATAGTCAGAAAACCCTTGTTTTTTAGGACACTGTGTCTTTGCTCAATATAGCTGACTCACCTTTAGTCCTTCACTGGGCAGCCTGTAGCCGAATCGAGAAGGCAAGTCATCAAAGTTCTCTGTTTTGTTGTCAAACGAATACTGAAAAACAAACGCAACCATGAATTACTGTCCCACAACCGTGTGTTTAAATGCTGCATATCAATTTACTGCTGCACCCGTGTCAGAAACCTACAGCTGATATGTCGGCCTCCACGGGCAGCAGATTGAGGAAGGCGAATAGCTGAACCGTGAAAATGGTGTAAATCTGTGTGGCCGAGAGCATCAGCATCCCCAAAGAGAGCAGCATCTTAAGACCTGCTTCAGTTACACCTGCACATGAAGGGAAATGTTGCATTAGACATCAGCAGAAAGTCCTTTTTCTGAAGAACTGAGCACTAGAGAAATATGAGTTACAGCATGATGCAAACAGTATGCAAATTGCTAAGGTTTCAAAAATATATTTAGCCAGAATAGACCACAAGCAGTCGTCAATCCAGACGCTTTTTGCCCTGATAATGATGCAGATAGAGAACTAACGGGACCCTGATAACCAGCTAAACCTTCAGCGTTTATGTAGTTTGTGTAGAAGTTTGTGTAGAAGACAAAACAATCCCCATTCAGACAGATGCGCGAAAACTACTAAAAACGCTGTATTATTCATGCCAGGCCAGTAGATGGTGACATTGTAAAGAAACACTACACTAATGCTTACTATGCATGTGCATTTATTGAAACATGGGCGTGGTTTAGCTGTGTCTATGAGAGACTAGAGACAACAAATTCTCACAAATTTGGGGGGTTTGTGTTTAGACAGAGACAATAGCAGCATATTTTTCAAAACCGTGCACTTTGAATCACATTTTCAAAGGTTTTCAGGCCGCCGAAATGCTGTTGTAATGCAAATGAACGGCCAACATGCATAAAAAGTTGTTGTTGTTTTTTTATGGTGTAGATATAACCATATATAAATAAGGCTGAACCAACAGTAAGTACTAAAAAAAAATTGTAACACCATTTGTTGTCGCTAGTCTCTGATAAACACAGATAAACCACGCCCACGTTTTAATAAGCCACGCCCACACGCTCCTAACCTACGCACGCTTTTAGTAGTAACAGCAGCAATTTTCAATTTACTAAACTATTAAATATGGATATTATTATAAATTAATGATGCAATAAATTAGAACAAAAACTAAACTGGGGTACAAAAAAATCGCTGGTAACGTAAAAAAAATTAAGTTAAAAGGGGGCGGGGCAATATAGTCTACATTTAGTTAGAGTTAGTCACATTTGGATTTAGTATCAAATGCATACAAAACCATATTTCAACCCTAAATAAACCTTTTAATATATGTTATTCTTCTTTTTGTAGTTTTAAATGTTCTATCTACGTTAATCAAATTCACTCACGTGATGTAAAAACTTCCTTTTTATTCTCCGAACAGCGTATTGTTACAGACAACGGGCTGTAAAAAATATATAAAAACACAAATAAATGGTCCACGATTACATGAACACAAAGTTGAACCTCGTTTACCCGACATCTGCTTTATTGTTACTCGAACTGATCTGTTATGTCCTAAATCGCACTGGTTTTGTTTGTGTTAGCACGCTGGCTAACAGTCACCACAATCCGGACGAGCTGGGCTTCTAACTACAACGAGCTGCTTCGAATCTACAGCACGTCAACACAGTATACATATATAAATATAAAAATATATAAATATATATATACATATCGACATTCACACTGACAAAACCGAGCGCGATCAAAGAGAGCCGTACGTGACTGAACGACGTCAATCAACAAACAGAAAGATGAAAAATCACTACTGCGTCCGCGACTCACCATTACATCAGATGTCCTTTACTCCAGGAAGATTATAAACCCCGATGGCATTACATTAGACTGAAATTATCGGCTTCAGACTGCTCCGTCCGACCTCATAGCGTCGGGCAGGCCAGGATGTCAACACACACACGCGCGCGCGCGCACAGCGCCCTCTGGCAGCTGTGATTGGTCCAGTCTGAGCAGCGCTGAGAAAAGTAACGTTATCAGGTAAACCGCTGTTGTCTGGGTAATTGTGTACTGTAATTATTACAGCGTAACAGCCTGAAATTACACACCGTGTCGTTAAAATATGGGATTAATTACTATTTAAACATGTTCTGCCTCGGCGGCTAAGCTAAACGCTAAATGCTACACCCCGTTCTATTTCTTATTCTGGTTCTCTGGTGACCAAAAACGACACATAGCACCCTTCAGCGTCCGCATGTGGAATCATCGTCTCCTCACAGTGTGTGCATGAACCCTACTAACGGGGAACGTTCTCAGAACTTCGGAATTCTGACATTTCTGCGGGGTTCTCTTTCCTGTGACGTTTATAGAACGCTCGTGCAGAGTTATCTGGTCTTTGATAACGTTCTCAAAACTTTAGTACAACAACTGCGAGTTTTAGACACCTGCAATCCATATTATATGCACCTGCTGCAATAGTTCAGTCGCTAAACATCAGGACAAAGCGTTGTGAAAAACACTTGAAGAGCCTTAATGTATTCAAAACTGTAATATTAAAAGAACACATTCAGAACACACCTTATTGGTAAGCAGATGACACCGGAATATTAATGTAATGTGCTAAATGGTTCCGTGTCTATATATATATATATATATATATATATATATATATATATATATATATATATATATATATATATATATATATATATATAAAATGGTTTTCTATGGGAAACCATTTAATGTGAAACTTTGCTCGTTGTGTTTATATTCTGGGTTCATCTGCTTTCCTGTACAAAGAATGCATCATCAGTAAGTTGTGCACTGAATTTCAGCTTTTTAATATCAGTGTTTTACTACACTACTACTTGATGCAAACTGGAGTGGTGTGGATTATTGTGATGTTTTTATCAGCTGCTCTCATTCTGACGGCACCCATTCACTGCAGAGCATCCACTGGTGAACAAGTGATGCAATGCTACATTTCTCCAAATCTGATGAAGAAACAAACTCATCTACATCTCAGATAGCCTGAGGGTGAACACATTTTTAGCAAATTGTAATTTTGGGTGAACTATTTCTTTAAACAATGTCATTACTAATATTAAAACATGACTTAAGAGAACAATGTGATTCCATAGAAAACACTGCCTAAATTTGACAACATTCAGATACTAAATGGAAAATTAAGTGCATTGCATTCTGGGATACAGTGTGTGTGGGTATGTGAGTTTTTGGGTAGGCATCTTTTCTGGATTGCATCTGATTTTGTATGTAAAAAAAAAAAAAAAAAAAACAAGCCAAAAAAAAAAATTTTTTTGGACATTGTATTCATTCCTATGGTGGGTCAAATCCTCGTGAAGAAAGACTTTCGTTACTTTTTTTAATTACACCCGCATAAAGTCCTCGAATCTACTAAATGTTGTATTTGATTTATTTCTTTATTTAGTGTGTGTGTGTGTGTGCGTGTGTGTGTGTTCCAGGTTCAAGTTTGACAAACGTCTAAAGACTTGTACCATCCGATGAACGCTCAATTTTTAATGCTCCGAGGGATGGATGAGAGAACCAAGGAGACCGAGAATAATATTTATTTTTAACTTGTTCTTCATTGTTGTTTCTAAAACACCTTATACTTCCATTTATGATATATTTTAAAAACGGAGATGCAAGATTATAGTTTTGCAGCTGACCATTTCAAGTCAGTCAGGAGCAAGATCCATCTAATTAGTTTTCACTTCTACTAATCTATTTTTATTTAATTTATTTATCGATTAAATGTTACTTTTTCATTAATATATTGATGTTTTTACTCTTTAAAATTTATCTGCAGCTGTAAACAACACATTTTCACTATTTAAGGAGGCCATTATGAATTATGTATGCTTTTGGGGCTTTTTATGTTTTAAATTTCTCAATAAAACTTAAATGCCAAACAAACTGTATTTCACCCCACACAAAACTGACTGTCAGTCGACATCAGTTTCACCCTTATTTATTTATTTATTTAATTATTCATATCTGGACTCTGAAAACACTACTGCCATCTATCCCTCATCTCTAGGCAAATTCACATCAATCCACTCATTGTTTCCCTGTACCTTATCTGCTGCGTCAGTTACTAAAAGATCCTCAATTGGTATTTTTTCCACCTGTGTTCTTGTTGTGACACATGAGTTGTTTGAATCTTTACCCATTTGTTGGGCACTATACATGGCCCCCCTTTGGAGGCGCCAAAACTTGATTCTTGGCACTAAGTCTTTCATCAGTTTGGACGAGGATGTCAGATGTTAGATTTTCATTGGACATGGGCCGGCCTGTGACATGTTCAAAAGGGCATAGTCCATTTTCCTTGTGTTTTTTTTTGGTTTTTTTTTTTTCATTGTTTGTTTTTTTTTCATCTTCCATTAACAATGATGATTGTTTTCTGGACACTTTGCTTCAAATCTTTTTACTGTGCAAAAAAGTTGTCTTAATGCCGCTGTATGTTCACCTCTCTCCTTTACGGCTTGATTAGCAGCACCACCTACTAGGACATGATCTTTGGCTTCAGTTGAGGTTTCTGTGTATGCTTTTCCCTTCTTGTTTGCATACACATGGAGTACATCAGCTTTTGAATGAAATATTTTTAGCAGAGTCTGTTTTTGTTTGGCTGTCAACTGGTGAAACCTCTTCAACAGGTTGTCCTCATCATCACTTTGATGTCTCAAACTCAGCTTACAATCACAAACTTAGTGTTAAATAAGAAAGTTTGTACAGCTTCCCATCCAGCCTCAATGTTTTCTTGAGATGCACCAATGCTTCTTTCAACACTTTCTGTAAGTCGTTGTTGGTCATTGTCTCTTAAGTTCACATTAACAATCATCACACCATCTAGTGGATGTAGATTGTAGATTTTCTGCAAACGCTGAAGAAATTGCAGAGCTTTCCGTGGTTGTTTGTACACAGCTGGCAAATGGTTGATATGTTCTGTATGGAACATATTTCTTTACCACTTTTGTCACAGTGCGAGTTCGTCGTTCACCATCCTCCTCATACTCTTCCTCATTGTCAATTTCAACTTCAGTCCTTCTGTTCTTGACAATTATAGGAGCAAGTCTAACCTGAACACGTGTTGATGGGAAATTCAGTCTCACTGTCGACAGAGCTGCTTAAAGATTTGGATTCCAGTCTTTTGGAGAGCAAAGTTAGCAACTTGTCCTTCTCATTTAACAGTCTTTCTTTGTCCTTCTTTACAATCTGCAATTGTTCAGCCAACGCTTGAACCTTTGCTTGCTCTGCTTTGTTCTCACGATGTAATTTGTCAGTCTCACACTTCTGCAGATGCTGTAGAATTTGTTTGACCAAAATTACAGACAAGCCATCTCTGTTGGTGTTTGTTTTTTAAAATAAGCCCTTTTAATGTCCGGCAAGACCCACTGTCCACTCTCATGTCATCATGGTACTTCCTCAGTCCTAGCCTTTTGTCCAAACATACATTCAGATTGTCAAACATCTGATCAATGGTCACATTTGGAGGTTCTGTCTCATGTCTTTCTGTTGTTGGTCTCAGCGCTGAGGCATTACCATTGTTTCGTACAGGAAAAGTGCCCTCAGAGGTGTGAAAACAGAGCAAAAGGTGTTAGAGCCGTAAAAAAACAAAAATGGTGCTTATTCTGATTTAAATTCACAGCAGTCTGTTAGACTGACCATTTCAGCTACACAGATAAATCATTAGTTTGATAACTCAGCTTAGTTTCAATAGTACATTTAAAACAAAACATTCACATTCAGGCTCATTTTCTGACAAATCCTGAGTGATAAGACTTTTCCAATTATTTCTGAGTCCTAGCTCAGAAGGCTGAATTATTTGGCTTCAAATTTGTCCCTTAGACAATTTACATTAGATCTTTCTGTATTTTTCAACAGAAGGCAAACTTATAACTTAATGGCTTTATGCCCATATTCTTTTAAGATAGAACATTATTTAAATCTAAAATAGATTTTACTGTGAGACCAGACCTTTATACCTGGTAACAAATGTGCTACAATCAATACAATAACACCCCATCGAGAGCCAATGATAGTGTAACCTCATGATGAGCTGATAAGACCTCTCCCACATGATGCACTGACCTAATGGGCTATTTACATGGGCCATTTGGGCCACACTTTTGCAAACAGTTTCAGTTGATTGCATCTGAGGCACAGTCACAATGTAAATGCATCTGACTAAAGATACACATAATCTTTCAATAGTCATAGATCAAGTAGTATCTACTGCTAAAACCTGAGACACACTGCACGATTTTCGGCTGTCCCAGACGAAAGATTGGCTTTGTGAAACAATTTTTTGTGATCGTGGCTCCTAATCAGTGGTCCTATGTCGTACAGTGAGAGAGGTTCAAAGATGGCCGTTGTCACAGTCTTGCGAAAAAAGATAGCCTATGATAAATTTCTGGCAGTGTCAGAAATTCAGCACGATCATCGCACAGTGTGTTTGCAGTTACGACCCATAAAACTGCTTACCTCAGGATCTTATTCCTTCCTCTTTCGCCGCTTCCACTTTTCTCAGCACACATAAAAACTACAACTGCCAAGGTGTGATTCATTGTGCTCTTTTTGTTTACCACTAACGCATGCTAATACGTTTTATTCTTCTATAGAAACGTGGTCGTAGCCTACAAGGCAATAGGTGTCATCATCGTACAGTCTACATGCATGTCGTCCCCAGGTTTATTAGATGCATGTCGCACAGTTTGACCAGCGATGATTTTAAAGGATTGCTAAAATCGTGCAGTGTGTAGAAGGCTTTAAGGGCATATTTGGCAAATTACTGACAGTACCTCAAACATTTATGGTCTCTCTCACTTGAAATAATTAATACTGGGTAATTCTAAACCCCACATAAATGGGATCCTGGGTAATCTTATTTAACATTTCACACTGTTCATACTTTACCTAGATTTAACCATTAATCCTGGTCCTTCATAATCTGACGTGCCACACTGTACATCCCTAAACCCTGGGTTAATGTTATTATTTGCAAATCTGACAATGTCAACAGTCAGTGATAACAAGATAAACACAAAACCATATTTGGTTTTTGACGATTGAAAATAGGTAGGATTGTACAACAATTTGGATGTGGAGCTGCACTGGGATCTCAGCATCTCTAGGATTAAACCATACAAGGCCTTAATGATAAGGATTACAAAAGAAAAGTTTCGTAGGAATCCAAATCTAAATACTCTAATACTTCATGCAAATTTAGAAGAAAAAAAAAAGACACATATTGCAATATCTTCAATACTTCTTGAGTTATAGACATACAATCTTTGGAAAAAGAATACTCTTGGCACTCAGACAGGTATGTTCAATCCAGTCGTTTGGCCAGAAGGGAACAAGATACATTTCTAGTTTCAACATTATTTGTTCTTCAGACATTACTCTTTAAGAGAAAAAAAGTATCATGTTTATAGAGAATGACCCACATTTGGTTTTTGACCACTGAAAATATGTACAATTTAACAATTTACTCCTGGAGTCATATTGAAACTCCATACTCTGAAACTGAAACATATAGAGCCTTAAAAACGAAGATATCAAAAGGGAAGTTTGTTTAGACTCTATATCTAAAAGGGCATTAAGATGTCTTTAATACCTTTTTGAGTTACAGGCCTGCAAACTTGGGAGAAAAGTGCTCTTTCCCCATTTTTGAATGGTCATCGTTGGCACATAATACTTCAATATTCATACATAATATTCATAAATATTCGTACATGACATTTAATATTTGGGTTATCATCACTATACATGTTTCTTCAGAAAAAAATATTAGCAAAACCAAAAATTTGAGCCGGGGAAATTTCTGAAAATGGGTTGATTTGACATGGAATGACCCAAAAGTAACTGACTGATTCTTGATTTTGGTAGATCTGCTCCTTCACTGAAGCTCCTTCCACTGCAGATTTACCAATAAATGCTGGAATATTCCCATCAGCCCACAAGTGAAGACCAGCATGAAACCATCAAGAAGAGGCCTTTGTAAAAGAAATGGTTAGCACCTTTATTTGTACAGTAACAACCTGTGCTGAATTAATGCTTCCTGTTTGTCATGTGACCAACACTGTAGCATACTACTCTGAAACATTAATTGCTGCTTATTGTGTACTGTTTCACACACACTATTTAAAAAAAAAAAAAGTAGGCAGTATGCATGAACGATAAATCGATTTGTGGATCGTTTCTGTGATTTTCCGGATGCATCGTGATTCTGAGCTTAGTTTTTCACAGCAGATGGCTTCAGGAGTTATGGCTCCACACAGCTCCAGTGGTGTGTGTGTAAGCAACTGGAAGCAAGCAGAGTACGGCTGTTTCTAAAGCACACAGTGCCATCTGCTGTTAAAAACTGAGCTCAGAATCGTTTCCAGAGAGAATTTTTTTTTCATCTGCCATCAGTGTGGAAAGAGTTTGACATGCAATAAAAGTCCCAGAGTTCACATGAGGATCCACACTGGAGAGAAGCCGTTCACATGTGATCAGTGTGGGAAGAGTTTTGCAGAAAAAAGAAGCCTTACGCTGCATACGAGAGTTCATTCGGGGGAGAAGCAGTTCACTTGTGACCAGTGTGGGAAGAGTTTCACACACTCATCAGACCTTAAAAGACACATGAACATCCACACTGGAGAGAAGCAGTACACATGTGAACTATGTGGAAAAAGTTTACCCTAAATATATATCCTAAAAGTGGCAATTTCAACAAGCTATAAAAAATTATCTGTGGGGTATTTTGAGATAAAACTTCACATACACGCTTTGGGGACATCAGAGAACAATTTAAAATATTGTATCGATGTGTGTCTCTGGCTCTGCGCCATCCAGTGAATGCAGATTTGAATTTAGCAGCTGCTGATGTTTTTCTTTTTTATACATATATAGGTTACAAGACAAACTGCGCATTTCACCCAAAATTGTTTGGTGGGTCATTCTACAGAAACATCCACTTTTGTCTTAAAGGGGCCCTATTATGCTCTTTTACAAGGTCTTGATTTTGTTTTGGGGGTGTACTAGAACAGGCTCTCATACTCGGTTGTTCGAAAAACACATTATTTTTCACATATTTTACATTATTACAACACCTCTCCCCCCAGTCTGGCTTGAACGGCTCGAATAGTTCCTGTATCAAATGAAGGCCTGCCTTCTGAAATACGAAATGTGCTGTGATTGGTTAGCTGGGCCAGTGTGTGTTGTGATTGGTTAGCTGGGCCAGTGTGTGTTGTGATTGGTTAGCTGGGCCAGTGTGTGTTGTGACTGGTTAGCTGGGCCAGTGTGTGTTGTGATTGGTTAGCTGGGCCAGTGTGTGTTGTGATTGGTTAGCTGGGCCAGTGTGTGTTGTGATTGGTTAGCTGGGCCAGTGTGTGCTGTGATTGGTTAGCTGGGCCAGTGTGTGCTGTGATTGGTTAGCTGGGCCAGTGTGTGCTGTGATTGGTTAGCTGGGCCAGTGTGTGTTGTGATTGGTTAGCTGGGCCAGTGTGTGTTGTGATTGGTTATCTGGGCCAGTGTGTGTTGTGATTGGTTATCTGGGCCAGTGTGTGTTGTGATTGGTTAGCTGGGCCAGTCTGTGTTGTGATTGGTTAGCTGGGCCAGTGCGTGTTGTGATTGGTTAGCTGGGCCAGTCTGTGTTGTGATTGGTTAGCTGGGGCAGTGCGTGTTGTGATTGGTTAGCTGGGCCAGTGCGTGTTGTGATTGGTTAGCTGGGCCTGTGCGTGTTGTGATTGGTTAGCTGGGCAAGTGTGTGCTGTGATTGGTTAGCTGGGCCAGTGTGTGCTGTGACTGGTTAGCTGGGCCAGTGTGTTGTGGTTGGTTTGCTGGGCCAGTGTGTGCTGTGATTGGTTAGCTGGGCCAGTGTGTGCTGTGATTGGTTAGCTGGGCCAGTGTGTGCTGTGATTGGCAGCACTCGGTGCCTGGTCGGGAAATGTCATGCCCCTTATCATAGCGACTGCTGTGAGCTTCAGTGTAAATACTGCATCAAAATCAAATCAATTTGAGCATGATTTAAACCCGGATGTTTGTAACCACTCTAAGTGCGTCAGTCTTGGGAAAGCTAGAGTGTCTCCAGCATAGTGATAACACTCTCTAGTGCAGCTCAACCAGGTCTCGTCCCATTCGCCGATCTTTGTGATATCACAAATCCCGGAAAATATGCATTGTAGTCCAAACAAGTCATTCGTTGTAGTTGTAGTGTGGGTCACCATACTTGGCTGTATGTCACGTCACTAATGGGAGCATATATAATGAGAAATAAACAGGGCCCAATATGGACCCTTGAGGTACCCCACTGGTGAGATGCACAGGATATGGAAAACAATTACCAACCTTTACTCTAAAAGATCTTTGCTTTAAATAAGATGCAAACCATGTATAAACTGTTCCTTGGATTCCAACAAAGTGCTTTAGCCGGTTCAAGAGAATCGAATGATCAACGGTATCAAATGCTGCAGAAAGATCCAATAGAATTAAAGCAGCATAATTCCCTGCATCGCTTATAAGCAAAAGATCATTCACTACCCGTTGTTACTGTACATAGCACAGTAAAATATTTTTGTAAAAATATCATTGCACTACTGATTACTTGCATAGAATACATTGTCTAACAGTATTATTGTACACTCAACCAACTGTATTTATTACCACTGCTCTTACGTTGCTGCTGTTCACAATGTACATATAACCCTACATTGCTGGTGTCCATAATGCACATACATAACCCTACATTGCTGCTGTTCATAATGTGTATATATGATCCTACATTGCTCTGTTCATAATGTACATATAATCCCTACATTGCATTCTTATTTATATTCTGTACATACTCTGCTTAATATAGCAACTTCACTGTACATTCTGTAAATCATAGCTTCACTTCCTCTTCACTTATATGTAAAACACTATATTCTTGCACTTCTGGTTAGATGCTAACTGCATTTCATTAGCTCTGTACTTGTACTCTGCATAATGACAATAAAGTTGAATCTAATCTAATCTAAGAGTGCCAACTCAGTACTATGTCTACTGGACTGGAATTCATTCTGATGGCACCCATTCACTGCAGAGGATCCACTCGTGTGCAAGTGATGTAGTGCTACATTTAGGTATTTTTTTCCCCCAAACATGTTGTTGGATATTTGAGTTGAATGTGCCACTGAATGTTGTGCAATGCCAGTGCTATTGTATGTGGCCGATCACACAAACTGTCCATTCTCGGAAACACACAGAATTAATCTATAATGGGTCACTATTTACAGTCGCATCCTTTACTGTAAACTTAGATTTTTTACTGACACCTTGTGGCGTGCATGCAGCAACAGTGGTTAACCAAGAAAAATTCAAAATGGCACGTAATGCCGAAAATGTTGCCGACTCCTGCTTTAAACCCTTCACATAAATTACAGCCAGTCCTGTGCCTGTGTTAAGTCATACCATTTGTGATTAGACTTGCCTTAAGAAAACTTCTAATTATTTTTTGTGGTGGAATTATGTTTCAGGTGGAAACTGACTCAGTCAGGGCTCTTTACAAAAGAATTAGAATTGGACTGCACACTAAAGGAGCTGGACTGTGAGCTGAGGAGCCTCCAAATTAAAACATTTAACTGGAGATCAAATGGCTGGAAAAACAGATCTCAGTATGTGGACTTACTAAACCAAGCAACACATTAGTGTGAACACTGTGAATACTTGTTAATGCAACTTTCTCTTTCTCCCTCCCTAGCCACATAAACAATAAAACCATTTAGTGTGATGGGGTCACATATATAGTATATAGTGGCTTAATCTTCAGTTATCTCGCACATGCAGACACCATTAATGAGTACACTACAGAAATGAGTTAAACATTTAATAATAACATAGAGTTATTATAGCACTTTTCTGAACTCTACAGGGCTGTGGCCCTCCAGGAATTGAGTTTGACACCCCTGGTTTGAAGTCATTGCCTGATGAAGCATCGATCAAGTCAGCTGCCAAAGCTTTTGGACACAGAGTCTTCTGAAGTGAATTGAGCTGTTCACAACATTTCGCATATTTACACAATTGTGAAATACACAGTTTGTTTATGCAGGAACATACAAGGTCATTTCTGCACTGTTTTCATCGGTTAAAGCACTAGGTTGCGTGTTTTCTGACTTGAATAAACACTAAGTTCAGCAGATAACGAGCGTGTGAGGAAAGCATGTTAAGACCCGAGCGATGTTGTGCTTTTGTATGTTTGTGTGTATGATTCTTTTGATGTTTGGAGAGTTTTTGTATCCGTTTCTGAATGTCATGTGGACACGAAATTGACATCAAGTGCTGCTGTGATTTTATTTCTAACTTTTGTAACATTTTTTGGCAGATCAGATTTGATATACTCACTTTACGTGGTAAAAGTTAAGAACGGTTACTTAACCTGGACGTTTTGAACAATCAGGAACAAATGTTTTCTTAACTTAATGGGACGTTAACAAAACTTTACAAGAACATTTTTTTGTTATCTGGGAAGGATAAGCAATCATATTTACCATTGTTGTGAATTTTTGCAGGTGAAATCTAATCAATTCAGTGAAAAAGCCATTGCATCTGAATCAGAAGAGAAATATGCACATATCAAGTACCGACAAAAACTGTTCAAAATGAGGAAGTGTTTTTATGGATTATCGACTTTTTATCCAGAAGTTTAAAGTTAAAAACGTCATAATGGATTTGTTTCTGACAAACATGCAGCTTTTCACTTCACAAGACATTAACTGATGGACTGGAGAGGTGTGGATTACTTGTGGATTATTGTGATGTTTTTATCAGCTGTTTGGCCTTGCATTCTGACGGCACCCATTCACTTCCATTGGTGAACAAGTGATGTAATGACACATTTCTCCAAATCTGATGAAGAAACACACTCATCCTAATCTTGGATGGCCTGAGGATATATATTTTTAGCTAATATAAATTGTTGGGTGAACCATTCTAACACTATTCTTTGGGTGTCATTACTAACACGCAAATTTGATAACATTCAGATACTAACTGTAAGGTTGAATCGGGAAGTCAAGTGCATCGCATTTTGGTATACAGTATTCAAATTGTGTTAAATATAGTTAGAAGCAAACATTTGCATACTATGTACAGTGAACTTACTGATGTCCAGCTTGTGTAAAATTATTCTCAAACCTTTCTTTTATTACAAAAGAAAGCTCTATACATAATTACAGCATTTCTTTCACAAGTATGTATTAGTGGTTCAAACAGGATTTCGCTTTCATTGTTCGTAATATCAACTTAAATTTTAATCAAATTAAAACTTAACCAGCATGTAATACAAAAACAAACAATCTAACAAAACAAACCTAATTCTTCAGTAAATGGCACTGTAGAAGATAATGAACATAAAGCAAAGTTTCATCCACGACTGGTTACACTGTGCTAAAGGAAAGAAAAAAGAAAAAGAAGAAAACAGCACTGACAGACGTCTGTGCTTCACATTAAAACTATATCCAGGGCGCAGAAGCATTTCAATTTCAAACGCAGCCATATGAACTACTTACAGTTTGTTAAAGTCAGAAATCAGATTATGTACATTAAGAGCCATATACAGTATGGTACATTCAACACTTTCTTCTAGTGTTTACACAATTTCATACTATAACAGCCGATATAAAGACGGTCAAACACAGGTCATATTTCACTCCAAAATTAAAAATGAGAATAACACTTAACATAAAGCAATAACACTAACATTGTTTTTTGCATTGTGAAAATATTCCTTGTGGATTCCTAATATAAATACTTCCAAAAGGTGATTGCTATTATTGTAGTACAGTAAAAATATATTTTTCATTAATTAAAAGCTATACTAACAATATCTAACCACCTTATAATTTATCATTTTATAAAGAAAATAAAATAAAAATCTGAATCAGAACAGAGCAAAAATGTGGTTTAAAATGTCTTAAGACAAAAAATAAAAAATAAAGGAATAGTTCACCCAAAATCAGAGTTGGAGAAATGTAGCATTGCATCACTTGCTCAGCAGTGGAGGCTCTGCAGTGAATGAGTGCCGTCAGAATGAGAGGATGTTTTGTTTCTTACAAACACAGTTTTTCTCTTCTCAAGACATTAATTAATGGACTGGAGTGGTGTGGATTACTTGTAGAGTATTGTGATGTTTTTATCAGCTGTTTGGACTCTCATTCTGGCGGCACCCATTCACTGCAGAGCATCCATTGATGAGACACTGATGCAGTGCTACATTTCTACAAATCTGATGAAGAAACAAACTCATCTACATCTTGGATGACCTGAGCATGAATACATTTTAAGCAAATTACACATTTTAGGTGAACTTTTCCTTTAAAACTTTACGCAAAATAATTTTTTCCTTTTAGATGGGAGTGAAATATGACCTGGACAAGTTCTTAGAAGCATTCATGAAATTCACCCAAGAATATAATAAACAACTCAAAAAGTCTTCCCCTGGACTTAAAACGCATTAATACTGAATAAAAGAGTCAAATACTTGTGTTCTGGCTGCTTCATAAATCCCACAATGTCTTTTTTTCATTCGTTATCCGGTTTGCGTGGGTCAAACAGGTCAAAATGTTGTGCTCAAATCCACAAACTAAAAATCCACAAAAAGAAGAGACTATGCATTCCTGAAACTCGGTATCGCCGTGGTCCATTGAAATCGGTTTAACAGTACGAGAAAAAGGCTTTATGGTCCAAACTTGCAGTCTGAATGAGTGAAATCTGTGGAGAAAAACCAAAGGAATCGTATACACACGTTGAGATTTACAGCCCTTTGGATGTCGTGAGAAATCCAGATGAAATATTCAAAAAATATACAATTAAGGTGACAAATTAAAGAAAAAACTTACAATATTAATATATGGGTGCACATATAAACACTTTTACTACTTTTGATTTAACTTAGTTAAAATAAGTTGTTTAAAAAAAAAAAAAAAATGCCATTCTAGTACCTAGTAGCAGATCAATCACGTAAACTAAATAAGCCATGGGAGCACAATCCACATCATTTATTCACCTGTGATTGCGCAGCACCGCTGTTTTCGGTACGTTGTCATGCAGTGCAAATGCAAGTCAGTGTTTTTCTCTTACAGCATCATAAAAAGTGAAAGCACGTGAAGCCTTTGGAGCAGAAGAGTCGACTTCTGACACTTAGATTAAACTCCAGCTATTGATACGTACAGCATAGTTTGGAACAGCATTACAACATGGAATGACATGCTATCTTTTTCCTACATTTTTGCAGTACGGATCATGTTTAAATCCAAATTATAGCAGCACACAGAAATAATCGATTTATTTTAGGGTTTCCTATAACTTGTAATTGAGCCTTCGGCAAAGACTTGCCCCCACAGTGTCAAAAATGCATGGCGGAGCAAAGAGGAAACTAACAACGTGCCGACAGACAAGACACAGCAGGTTACTGTTGGGAAGAAACAATGTCTTAGCTTTTGAATTTTGTAATTTAAGAAATTCAAACCATAAATACCATTTTGTGGCTCTTTAATTTGTCGTGAGAGATCGCTGTAGCGCCTCAGATCAAGCGGCACATGAACGTCTTTTCATATTTACTAGTTATAGCACAAAATAAACATGAATGAACATCAGAAGGTATCTTGTTTCAACCGCAGAAAAACATCAATACACTTTTTCAAGTTCAAGTCTACCGACGTTAATCTACTCTGGTTTGTTTGTTTGTCAGACAAAATGGCAGATTTGGCATTATGATTGGTCAGATCGCCTGTCAATCAAACTCCCAGCGAAGGGTCAAGTGAATAACAAAGGCCACAGAGAAAGTGATGAGGATGAAAAATTGTATTTTTAAGAAATTATAAATTCAAACTGTACATGAAGCCCCTAGTGAATGTTGATGGCAGTGCAAGAGTATCCAGCATTACTTTTAGAGCAAGTTCACTCATGATTTCCTCCCCCTCATGTCTTTCCAAGTCTGATGATGCTTATAAATGGGAACGGGTGCTATTGAGCTCTAAAAATGACTAAAAAATAATAATAATTTTATAAAAAGGTGGTACTTGGAGCTCGTCCGCATCAGTCACCATTTATTTAAATGGACAGAAGGTTGGACAAAAAGAATTGTCCTTTCTGAGTGAAACATTCCTTAAAGCGATAAATATCACACAAACCGCCATTGAAACTATACCAATAGGCTGATTTCACAACATAAATTCTGGAAAGAATCCATTTTTGACCTCCAAAGAAAAATTAATTACAAATCAGATCAAGAGAGGCGTTCCTGAAAGAAAGAAAGATTGAACTGAAGATCCTTCAACTGTTGTACAGCGAAGAGGTTTGGATTTACTGAAAGTGAACAAGATCTTTCATCAAAAACAGGTGAAGTCCCAGAAGCGACAGTGCAGACACGTCTCTATGAAATCCTGAAGTATAGATGCGCGTGAACAAAAAAACATCCATTATCACACCACCCACCAAAACGAGTCCGTGAGGAGATGTGATCATCCTTCAATCGTCATTATCACACCTCATTATTGACGCATGTCCCACGCAGCGAGAAGGCAGTAATAAATATAATGGCAGTCTGATTGCATGGCATGAGTGATCCCTGGAATATCAGTGTGAGTGGACGGTCACACCGGCCGCGTGCTTTACGGGTCAGTCTCCTTTGGGATTGTCCAGATTCACCACCCGCAGTTCTGTGAGGGTGGCGCTGCTGCTACCGGTGGGCTGCTGGTTTATTAACATCTGAAAAAACAGAACCAAAACTGAATTACTGCGCACTCTTATCCGTCTTCATAAGCATATGTGCAGTTACAAGTGAATAAACAGCACTTTGATAACTGTCAGTCATACTATTGCGTTTTAGTGCCACATCAAAAGAGTGGTCACAACATTATAAGAATAGTTAGAATGTTTTGAGAAAAGTCGAGAACAAAATCGTTGTGAATACAAATACAAATGTTACGTAGTGAGAATAATGTCAAAACATTATAAGAATAAAAGATCGTTTTGGAAATAATGGCATAGTGTGACTAGAATAAAGGCGTAATGTTTTGAGAACAATCTTGTTACATTACAAAAACAAAGGTGTAATGTTATAGTAATAGTCATAACATCACGGGAGTAAAAGCCTAATGTTACAAGATTAAAGGCATTGTGTTACAAGAAAGCAGTAACATTTAAAGAATAAGAATGTAACATTACAAGAATAAAGTCGTTGTTTTTAGAATAAAGACATGACATTACTAGATTAAAGTCACAGTCGTAATGTTGAGAACAACATTGTTTTGAAAATATCAGAATAACGTTACAAGAATCATGGTAACATTACAAGAATAAATCTGCAATGTTTTAAGAACAGTCTCGTAACATTACAAGAACAAAGGCATAATTTTATAAGAATAAAATCATAACGTTATGAAAGTGAAAGCCTAATGTTACAAGATTAAAGTCATAACGTAACGAGAGCAAAAGCCTAATGTTACAAGTTTAAAGTCATAACGTAACCAGAGCAAAGCCTAACGTTACAAGAATAAAGTCATAACGTAACGAGAGCTAAAGCCTAACGTTACAAGGATTAAAGTTATAACGTAACGAGAGCAAAAGCCTAATGTTACAAGTTTAAAGTCATAACGTAACCAGAGCAAAGCCTAACGTTACAAGAATAAAGTCATAACGTAACCAGAGCAAAGCCTAACATTACAAGGATTAAAGTTATAACGTAACGAGAGCGAAAGCCTAATATTACAAGGATTAAAGTTATAACGTAACGAGACCGAAAGCCTAATGTTACAAGGATTAAAGTCATAACGTAATGAGAGCGAAAGCCTAACGTTACAAGGATTAAAGTTATAACGTAACGAGAGCAAAAGCCTTACGTTACAAGGATTAAAGTTATAACGTAACGAGAGCGAAAGCCTAACGTTACAAGGATTAAAGTTATAACGTAACGAGAGCAAAAGCCTAATGTTACAAGTTTAAAGTCATAACGTAACCAGAGCAAAGCCTAACGTTACAAGAATAAAGTCATAACGTAACCAGAGCAAAGCCTAACATTACAAGGATTAAAGTTATAACGTAATGAGACCGAAAGCCTAATGTTACAAGGATTAAAGTCATAACGTAATGAGAGCGAAAGCCTAACGTTACAAGGATTAAAGTTATAACGTAACGAGAGCAAAAGCCTTACGTTACAAGGATTAAAGTTATAACGTATCGAGAGCGAAAGCCTAACGTTACAAGGATTAAAGTTATAACGTAACGAGAGCGAAAGCCTAACGTTACAAGGATTAAAGTTATAATGTAATGAGCGAAGCCTAACGTTACAAGGATTAAAGTTATAACGTAACGAGAGCGAAAGCCTAACGTTACAAGGATTAAAGTTATAACGTAACGAGAGCAAAGCCTTATGTTACAAGGAGTTAAAGTTATAACGTAACGAGAGCGAAAGCCTAACGTTACAAGGATTAAAGTTATAACGTAACGAGAGCTAAAGCCTAACGTTACAAGGATTAAAGTTATAACGTAACGAGAGCTAAAGCCTAACGTTACAAGGATTAAAGTTATAACGTAACGAGAGCGAAAGCCTAACGTTACAAGAATAAAGTCATAACGTAACGAGCGCGAAAGCCTAACGTTAAAAGGATTAAAGTAATAACGTAACGAGAGCGAAAGCATAGCGTTACAAGAATAAAGTCATAACGTAACGAGAGCTAAAGCCTAACGTTACAAGGATTAAAGTTATAATGTATCGAGAGCGAAAGCCTAACGTTACAAGGATTAAAGTTATAATGTAACGAGAGCAAAGCCTTACGTTACAAGGATTAAAGTTATAACGTAACGAGAGTGAAAGCCTAACGTTACAAGGATTAAAGTTATAACGTAACGAGAGCGAAAGCCTAACGTTACAAGGATTAAAGTTATAATGTAACGAGAGCAAAGCCTAACGTTACAAGGATTAAAGTTATAACATAACGAGAGCGAAAGCCTAACGTTACAAGGATTAAAGTTATGACGTAACGAGAGAGAAAAGCCTAACGTTACAAGGATTAAAGTTATAACGTAACTAGAGCGAAAGCCTAACGTTACAAGGATTAAAGTTATAACGTAACGAGAGCAAAGCCTTATGTTACAAGGATTAAAGTTATAACGTAACGAGAGCGAAAGCCTAACGTTACAAGGATTAAAGTTATAACGTAACGAGAGCGAAAGCCTAAAGTTACAAGGATTAAAGTTATAACGTAACGAGAGCGAAAGCCTAAAGTTACAAGGATTAAAGTTATAATGTAACGAGAGCGAAAGCCTAACGTTACAAGTTTAAAGTCAAAACATAACCAGAGCAAAGCCTAACGTTACAAGGATTAAAGTTATAACGTAACGAGAGCGAAAGCCTAACGTTACAAGATTAAAGTTATAACGTAACGAGAGCGAAAGCCTAACGTTACAGGATTAAAGTTATAACGTAACGAGAGCGAAAGCCTAACGTTACAGGATTAAAGTTATAACGTAACGAGAGCAAATGCCTAACGTTACAAGGATTAAAGTTATAACGTAACGAGAGCAAAAGCCTAACGTTACAAGGATTAAAGTTATAACGTAACGAGAGGCGAAAGCCTAACGTTACAAGGATTAAAGTTATAACGTAACGAGAGCAAAGCCTAACGTTACAAGAATAAAGTTATAAAGTAACGAGAGCAAATGCCTAACGTTACAAGAATAAAGTTATAACGTAACGAGAGCAAATGCCTAACGTTACAAGGATTAAAGTTATAACGTAACGAGAGCAAAAGCCTAACGTTACAAGGATTAAAGTTATAACGTAACGAGAGCGAAAGCCTAACGTTACAAGGATTAAAGTTATAACGTAACGAGAGCGAAAGCCTAACGTTACAAGGATTAAAGTTATAACGTAACGAGAGCGAAAGCCTAACGTTACAAGAATAAAGTTATAACGTAACGAGAGCAAATGCCTAACGTTACAAGAATAAAGTTATAACATAACGAGAGCAAAGCCTAACGTTACAAGGATTAAAGTTATAACGTAAGGAGAGCGAAAGCCTAACGTTACAAGGATTAAAGTTATGACGTAACGAGAGCGAAAGCCTAACGTTACAAGGATTAAAGTTATAACGTAACGAGAGCGAAAGCCTAACGTTACAAGTTTAAAGTCAAAACATAACCAGAGCAAAGCCTAACGTTACAAGGATTAAAGTTATAACGTAACGAGAGCGAAAGGCCTAACGTTACAAGATTAAAGTTATAACGTAACGAGAGCGAAAGCCTAACGTTACAGGATTAAAGTTATAACGTAACGAGAGCAAATGCCTAACGTTACAAGGATTAAAGTTATAATGTAACGAGAGCGAAAGCCTAACGTTACAAGGATTAAAGTTATAATGTAACGAGAGCGAAAGCCTAACATTACAAGGATTAAAGTTATAACGTAACGAGAGTGAAAGCCTAACGTTACAAGAATAAAGTTATAACATAACGAGAGCAAAAGCCTAATGTTGCAAGATTAAAGGCAATGTAACATGAATAATGCAGTAACTTTTAAATACAGATGTAACATTACAAGAATAAAGGTGTTGATATGAGACAAAAGACCTAACATTACACATAGAAAGAAACTAGCTTAAGGGGTCAAGTCATACTCTTTGAGAATGAAGTTGTAATGTAAAAAGAACAAAACTAATTCGAAGAGTAATGTTACAAGAATGTTAAAACATTACTAGAAGAAAAAGCTGAAATGTTTTGAGAATAACAGCACTGTTTGTAAAATAAAACCGCAATGTTTTGAGAACAATCTTGTAACATTACAAGAACAAAGCCGCTGTTATGAGAATAAATATAACATTACAACAACAGTCACAGTAGTTTAAAAATAAAGTTGTACAGTTTGACAATAAAATCGTAATGTTATGAGTACAAAATTTGTTTTAAAACATTATCATAACGTTACAAAATTTGTCAAAACATTGCAAGAATAAAAGTAAAATGCTATGAAAATACAGTCGTTATGTTTTGTTTTACGAGAATAAAGTCGCAACAATATGAGAATAAAATCAGTGTTTTAAAGAGCCAACGTGAAAAGACCAACAAGTGGGCGGGTGATATGCTAATGTTTCATGTTGACCAATGTGAAACGGCTTGGTATTCGTTTTAAAAATGACTTGTTTAAATGATTCAAATTCAACTCTTTCTTTTGAGAGACAATAACTTTATACACTGTGCACTTTCAGATTTAAAACCATGCAGGATGAGCTGTGTTACACACTGCATGAACGGTCATTTTCAAAAATCCATAATAGGGGCACTTTAAAAATTACATTTTTCTATTCTGAGAATAAAGGCATATTTTTTTTTTTTTTTTTAGAAAAAGCTTAATATTGTGAAGTTTTGAATAAACAAGAAAAAAAAAAAATATTATGAGAAAAGATGTGATTCAAGAAAAAAAAAAGAAAAGAAATTCTACTAACTAGAACATTAATAGGCCTGTTTCAGAAGCTACTCACAAACAAAACCCATAAAACTTTTGGATACAACAATGCAAAACATTTCCAGCGGAAAACTGTGTGAGGCAAAGTACAAAGAGAGCATTATTTTTTTATTGTTAACTATATTACCGAATGTAGTGGAACGGCTGAAACTGGGATCTGTACAGTTCCAGGAGGTCCCGTGAAAAACATCTGGGGAACTGCACCTAAACACGACCAAAACAAAACAAAGAGCCTCGTAACAATGGAATTACAGTTCGTCATTATCAGAATTAGCATAAGTTCCTGACTTTTCAAAGTTGTTTAAAGACTATCCGTGCATCTTAAAGCGAGACATTAACACACACTGTGACCGTCTGCCGGACCTGAGTCTTGGGCTTGTGTGTGGGACATGTGCATCGCAGCGGGGGCTTGTGGGAAGGTATTGAGCAGAGTCAGACCCCCGTCGGCAAGGGTAGAGGAGGATGTAGCGTACATGACGTGCGCTCCAGGGTACATCATGTGACCTGCCACTGAAGAAGGCACTGAGGACGTGACTATCGTAGCGGTGTGGCTTGCTGTGGGAGAGACAGAGGAGACGTCTTACTGAAGTCATTGATCAGAGCAGTATCTGTGCGTCACAAGGGTGATGCTGTGAGTACCAGTGGAGCTGGTGGAGGTCTGACTGATCTCGGGACTGCTGTCACTGCTCTGAGGACTGGGGTGGACCTGGATGGCCTGTAACTGCTGAGGCGTCGCACCACCTGACACACAAACCACAGACACATCCTCAGTGCACTTCATACTGCCCATAGTTACATGCGCGAATCAATGGAACATGGTCAAAATCTAACTATTAAATGAAATAAATCTGAAATGAAAATAAATATTGGCAAATGTAAACTTGGAAGAAAAAAAGTTAGAAATGTTGCCTTGCAAACTTATTTAAATAAGTAAGTATAAATTGAAGTACATAAATAACCAAAACTAAAATAAAATAAAAAAAATTTAAGCACAAAAGGAAAGTTAAAAAAATAAAAAATAAAACCAACAAGACAGTAACTAAAACTTAAACTAGATTTAAAACTGAATATATAAAAATTAAAGCTAAATGCATTGCAAAAATTATTTTCTTACTTCGTATTCTTGTCTTGTTTTTTAGTATAAATATCCAAACATTCTTGAATCAAGATGCATTTACAAGTTAGATGACTTACGATATTAAGTATTGTTCTCTAAAAAAAAAACAAAAAAAAAAAAAACATCAGAATTGTTGTTTTTGCTTAAAGAGAGCAAACATATCTGTTAATGGGGTAAGAAAAAAAATCTTAATTCAAAGGATAAAACAAGATTTTTTCTTACTCCACTGGCAGATAGTTTTGCTTGTTTTACGCAAAAACTAATAAAATTGACATTTTTTTCAGAAAACAAGACATAATATCTTAAATCACTTCACTTGTAAAATAAATGCATCTTAATTCAAAAATGTTTGGATATTCATACTAGAAAACGACAAAAATACTAAGAAAATAATTTTGTGCAGTGTACTTTAAGTATTTGATGAAAAACAAACTTAGAAACAAAAAAAAACAAATAGAGAGGTTGCCTTGGTAACTAGCTGAAATAAGTACAAACATTACTAAAACCGAAATAAATGTAGTAAATAAAGCTAACAAGTGCTTAAAATATTAGATGAAAACCCAAACAAATGATACATGTTGCCCTAACGAACTTCAATAGTTACAAATATGAATACAATTAGAAATACTAAAATTACTAAAAATGCAATGAAAACAAAGCTAAACAATTATTTTTAATAATAAAGGGGCTTAAAAACATGACCATATGAAAAAGAAATTGCAACAATTTTTATATATATATATATATGGACTTGTGCACTACCCTAAACAGCTGTGTGCAAATGATTTTTATTAATTTTAGTAACAAATATTGTTCATCTAATAAATAATCACGTAATATATGAACCAAAACTGATGTAATATTAGAGTAAAATTCACACAAAGTTAAAATAATTCATACATTGAGCTTTCAATTTTCAAATAATAACAATTTCAAATTGTCACTTGTTTGTTGTGTAAGAGTAAGACCAAACGCCTATGACAAGCACATTTGAGAGCGCTGTAGCATGCAGGACAGGTCGTGGAGCACAGAGAGTTCACGGAGAGTGTGAAGAAGCACTGACCTGTGAGCGAGACCGCGGCCGGCAGGCGGAAGAGCGTGGCCTGTGTGTGTGCGGCGGCGGAGCTGCTGCTGCTGCTGGTTTGCGTCTGTGGACACTGTATGGCCAGAGAGTGTGTCTGCAGCTGACTGAGAGGAACAGTGTGTGTGCCAGGAGGAAGAGAAGCGCCTGCGGGACACACAGCGACACCCTCAGCAAGCCAAGCAGAGCGGCACGCACCAAACACTCGCCCGCTCCAGGCCTAGTCACCGCAAGGTTTTGACCAGGCAAGACTTCACATCGTAAAATGAGATGATCTTTTTTAAATCTAGTTTGAATCTAGTTTAATACAAATGGCAATTAGAAATGTAATATTAGTATTTGTGTCGGTTTGATGGTTTTTGAAAAAGCTTTTATACTATTTAAAAAAAACATGTAAAAATGTCAAGTGGTGTAACCATCAGTCAAAAATAAATAACAGATGCGAGAATACACAGATTTTAAAAATGCGTAAATTTTTTTGCAATACATTTACATTTCCAAAGTTTTTTTTTTCCACATACCAAGAGATTTTTAAAGTCCCCTATAGTGGGGCTGTACGATTATCACAAAAATCATAATTGTCGATTATTCTCTTGAAATTGTAATTGCGATTATTAATTACGATTATCACAGTTTACATTGAATGATGTTTATACCATTGTTTGATGCAGCTGCATATGAAATAAGCTAAAAACTCTCTTAACTGAGAAACTTTTAGTGCTTTTCTATAGTATTAAGCCTCAAATGTCAACTATACACCAGATTGGTTTCTTCTATAAATTATAAAAAAATTTAAATATGAATGGTATTATGTCATACTAAAACTAAAATTAAAATAATGAGAAACACCCTTAAGATAACATGTAGAAAAAAAAAAAAATGCATCTTAAGCACGCAGAATAACATTTGACCCTTAAAACTCATCTTTGATCATCAAAATGTTGGTTCTTGTGAAAATGATTTTCTCATGCCTTAAATTAGCATTATGTCATGTCAAGTTTCTCTATGAGTCAAGTATTTTTTGCATCACTCTTGATGTGAATAGGCCTTTACATAGACGAATCAGTGGAAAGCAGAATTCAAAGTATGCAGACATGCAAGCAAAAAAGTTTGTGTGCACAAACACAAAGACGTCATGCAAGCCGATGCAGAGCATCATGCAAAACCCCTCTGGAGAGTTAAATAAGCCTCAATGTGTGAAAGTGAGAAAAATATCATGCATCAAACGAGCGAATGAGTGACTGACGAGGAGCCTCACCTGGCATGAGCGTGAATCCGCTGGGCAGCTGCATGACCCCCGCCGGAGAGCTCTTGAGCACCGTCCCGTTCGCACTGGAGACGCTCTGAGCGTTCATCCCGGCGGCCACCGGCCAGCAGCTGCTGCTGGAGGTGTGCATGGAGACGGAGGACGAGGAGGGAGAGGACGAGGCCGACGACTGTGTGGTGGTGCTGTTGGTGCTGGTGCCTCCTCCGGGTACAGAGGCAGCCGTGAACGTCGGCTTGATCATCTCCTGCAACAGCACAGACAGTAATAAAACCACCGCTGACAATGAGCTTCCATTTGTTAACATGTTAGTTTATCAGTCACAATGAAAAACACTTCTAAAATGTATCATTCTTGATGTTAACTTTAGGATTTACTAACACATTATTAAAACTGTAAGTTGATTGTGTCAATATTATATAAGGAACCTAAGCAAACATGGACTAACAACTTTAGTATTTTTATTAACTTTTAATAATTCATGCTTATTACCGTTGAATATTAATAAAAACTATCAAATGTACTGCTTATATTTAGTTCATATTAGTTAATGCATTTATTTACGCTAACTAATGTGACCATACTAATGGAAACTAACTGTTGTTAAAATATTTTAGGAACACAAATTTAGGGCGACAATCAATGTTCTTTTTGGTCACAACACACCACAGATATACTAAAACTGGCATTTGTTGGAAAAAATATATATAAAATATAAATTATTTACTTATTAACTTTGTATTATTATTTATTTAGTATTAATAAATAAAAATAAAAAATAAAAAAAATCAAAATTTTTTGTTTATTTATTAATTTCAGATATGCTAAAACTGGCATTTGTTGTAAAAAATAAAATTAAATAAAAGAATCATAATTAATATTTACTTATTCATTTTGTATTCTTTTCATTTAGTATTAATAACATTAAAAATGAACAAAAAAAAACAAGACATTAAAAAATTATATCTACATTTTTTGTTTATTCATTTTATTGTTTTTATTTTTCATCTTATTTTAACATTCATATTTATTTTTTTAATTTTTTACTTATTTTTATTTATTATTAATAAAAAATAATATTAGAAATGAACAAAAATAAAAAATACACAAAAAGTATATCTTAATATATTATTTGTTTTTATTTATCATCTTATTTTAATTATTTATATTTATTTTTAGTTTATTTATTATTTTTATTTACTATTATACATGTTATATAATAACATTAACAAATAATAAATATATTAAAAATCATATCTTAATATATTGTTATTTATCATTTTATCTTAATATTTATTCATATTATTTTTGGTTTATTTATTTACTTATTAATTGTTTGCATTATTTTTATTTATTCTTAATAAATAATACACAATAGCTTCAAATGAATAAATTAAATACATTTTTAAAAATCACATCTAAAGTTTAAAAGATACAACAAAATATTCTATAATATTAAAAACTGGCTTAATATTCACAACATCCTACGAGTGAAGGCTTTGCTCATGAATAATGATTATGAAACTCCTGTGGTGGAAATCAATGAAAAGCAGTCAATTAATGTGCAAATTAAGGAGTATTAAAAAAAAAAAAGTAGTACTGTAGCGCCATATTTATATATTACATAATGTAATAACGCCCATCTAATAATCCAGTCAGTTAAATACTTCACAAATAAAAGGTACTTCATCTCACTTTAGCATTTGTAATGTATTTATCTGAAACCCAATGGACACAAACCAAAAGATACGATTATTAATAATAAATGAAAATCATAATATGAACAAAAACAGCTGAAACTTTCTTCAAAAGATCTTTAGTGTAGGAGCGAGTAAACAGCAGATTTTATTTTTGGATCAACTGTCCCTTTAAGACGACACATTTTCAGGAGAACTTTCAAGACAAACCCAAAAAGCATTTATCGTAGTATTTATTCCAGAGTTTTCCAGTGGCGGCGCAGGCCTGATTGATCGCGGCAGAGCCTGTGGCAACAACTGTGTGATGAGGGCAAGTGTGTCATGAGGATCCCGAGAACGGCAGCTGCCTTCACAGGAAAACAGGTGTCCACACCGCGAGAGAGCGCCGCCAGATCTACGACACGGGGACGACCTGTGCCCTGAGCAACACCGAGGGATTCCTGCTCTCCTTCAGAAGAAGGGCACGACAAAGACTGCAAATACACAGCTCATAACCGATCACTGTGTAGCGAATCTGATGAATCGTGAAAGTACACTACACGATTAAATACACTGCTGTCAAAAGATTGGATTTGGTACGTTTTTTTTTTTTTTATGTTTTTGAAAGAAGTCTCTTCTGCTCAGCATTTATTAGATAAAAAAAAAAAAAAAAAAAAGTAAAACCATAAATTTTGTGAAATATTATTACACTGTAGAAAGTGTTTTCTATGTGAATATATTGTAAACTGTAATTTATTCCTGTGATCAAAGCTGTATTTTCAGCATCATTACTCCAGTCTTCAGTGTCACATGATCTTCAATTTATTAAAAAAAAAAATAATACAATAAAATACTAACCTTAAACTTTTTAAACTGTACTGTTTTTTTATTTTTGATTGTATTTGGTAATGCGATATATCGTGGTAATGAATATGCACGATATTGTTATCGTGGGCACTTCCAAATACCGAGAATAATTATATATTACAAATTATTCAGAATTTGAAATGCATTTTAAGGAATACTTTTCCCAATCTGCTGGTCAAAATGCACAACACCGTTTGTATGCTGCTTTAAAGACCCGTGTGAACTCTGATGTAAACAAGCACGCACAAGAAGCACATGGAGGGACACCGTGAGAGACGCGCTGAATGAAAGCACATTCACTCTCTGACAGCAGATGGCGCTAAACTGCAGAAAATGCAGCCCCTTACCCTGGAAACCCCATAAATAAAAGCAGCTGCTACTTTCTAAACATTTAAATAATATAAAATAATATTTATATATTTCCATAATTTGTTTTCCATTTTAATCTGGACTATAACATGTCCTAGATATTGTTTGAAAGTGTTTTGATTCTTTATTGTTCATTAACACTTTACATTAGGGTTCATTAGTTACCAAACTGCCAATGAAAAATTCTTCTGAACATTCATTAATCTTAGGTATTCCAATATTTAATAACACGTTTGTTAAAATCGAAAGTTGCAACTGTGTTATTTAATGAGCTAACATGAGCTAAGACTTGTATTTTTTAACAAAGATTAGTAACTTCTGTAGCAAATGTAGCTATTGCTCATTGTGAATGTTAATGCATTAACTAAGGTTAACTAATGAGGTCTTATTGTAAAGTGATACCTATGGGTCTTTAAAGTTCTTTTGCACTTTAATCGGTGTAAAATTTTTAATTTTAAATATATTTTTTGTATTGCTTTATTGCATTTAAATGTTCAGTTATTTTTGTTATAAGAAAAAAGTTATTTTACCTGTTGTTACTGTATTATGTCCACTTTTTTAAAACTTAATTTCAATACCATGATAATACCGCATACCGTGGTAAAACATGATCAATTAATCGCAACATGAAAATTTGATACCGGCATATCCCTAACTGTAACAAGTAGTGCTAACGATAATTAGTGCTTAATCTGATTTAATGTTACATGTGTGTGTATTTTGTATATTTGTTATGTCTACAGTATATAAATACACACACACACACACACACATATATATTTAAGGAAAATGTTATGTTTATATATTCAATATATTTATCTGTAATATAAATTATATATATATATATATATATATATATATATATATATATATATATATATATATATATATATATATATATATATATATATATATATGTGTGTTTGTGTGTGTGTGTTTGTTTGTGTGTGTTTTTTTGTGTGTGAGTAAATATTTTCAAAATATATACAGATTGTGTGTATTTATATATACATAATAAATATACACAAAACACACACGTATATTATGTAAACGAAATTTTTTATTTTGGATGTGATTAATCGCTAATTATCGACTTTGGGAAAAGACTGGGTTTAGGGAATAAATATGTATTAAAAACAAGTTGTTACACTATGATATAAAAAATTTTAATAACTGAATTTATTTAAACAAATTGTATTTATATCTATTAAAGCAAAACTTCAGAATGCAGACATGATAAATAAACATGTCAGAATACAAGACTTCACTTGAGTCCAATTATACAGGACACTTAAAGGGATAGTTCACCCAAAGTTGATATGTATGTTTTCATTTACTCATCCTCATGTTGTTCCAAACCTGTATGATTTTCTGTCATCTTTAGAAAAGAATGGCCAAAAGAAGATATTTTGAAGAATGTTGGTAACCAAGTAGTCGATGGTACCCATTGACTTCCACAGTATTTTTGGTCCATACTATGAAAGTCAATGGCTACCGTCAACTTTTTGGTTATCAACATTCTTCAAAATTTTTGAGCGTATATTATATTTCACTGCAAAAACAATCCACATTTCTTACATGAATACCTCACCACAATTGTATTTGGAGTATATTTGATTGTTTCAGTTGATGGAAAAGCTTCATAAATTAAAAGTCGTCATCCTTCCAAACTGAATTGGTCCTACTGAAAAAGACTCTTAGGTGTTGTTACACACGGTCCATTTCACTACCAAACTGCAGGGACTTCTGACATATTCAGCATCTGTAACCGAAAACCAGTCTGTGTCATAGAGCCCTGGAGCATTTGTGAGCCATCAAACTTGGAAAGAGGGATCCCATTCCCATGACGACTTTTCAAAACATGCACTATATGATGAGCTTGCCATCAGCTCCACAAGATGCTTTTTTAAAGCAATTTCGTAAACAGAGATTCGGGTTTCTAATCTTTGCATGCTCACTCACTGCTTGCCCTAAATCAGTAGGGAAAAGGGGAGTGTGGGGGGGTATGTCATCCAAATTTGAAAACAGCTGCAGCTTATACGGAATGTGATCAGCCATGAGCCAAGAAAGTGTTCTGGGAAAACCAGACCATATAAGGACATGCAGACAGCATCTAATCCTTATCGATGAGAGCTGGACACTGTGAATAATACACGCTGCCAAACAAGACATGATTGGGGTGATGTTAACAGTCTTAAATGAGGGCAAAACTGGTGTATGCAGATCGTCCAACAGGGGCTTTGTGGGAAAGCCGTGCATGATTTCTTTCAACGTTAAAACACACTATTGTAGTCTGGAAAACCGAGACCTGCAAAGGTCAAGAAACTCGAGAATGGGAGTAAGTTTCCACTCAAATGATAGACTACGGAACAATAAAGGATGTCCTGAAAGTTTGTTTTTAATAATACATCCATAATTTCATCCAAGTATCCAACTGGTTTCAACTTTATCTACTACGTTTTCTGCAAACTTTCAAAAAAAGGTCTCAAAACCCACTTTGCTCCAACCAACTACTGTTAACACAAGACTGTGTCCCAAGTAAGCATCCCTAATAAAAAGCGTTTGGTTCACATCATTTGCTGTGTCGTGTATCAAGATGGTGTAACTTTTCTACCTACTTAGTTAAACTTTAAAAACAAAAGTTGAGACCCGTTGTGCTCCATCCGGCTATTGTGAACACAAGAATGCCATTTTTTGCATGATGTGTCTGAATATTTTTAAGATGATGCATCAAAATAACAAGTTTAATGTTTTTTTTTGTACTAAATTTCTATCAAGTTTCAAAACGTATCTAGTCCACACAATGTTGTGCCACACATACTGAATGTTTTTAACATTGAACAAGTTTCAACATTTTTCAACCAAATTTTATACCAACTTTCAAAATACATTGTGCTCTAGCCATCTATTGTGAACACAAGATTGCATCCTAAGTGAGCACCCCTACTGAACATTGATTGATTCAAATAAATTGTCCAGAACAATTTTTAAGATGATGTCAAATGATCTAAATAATTAAGTTTCAACTTCTCTACCAACTTAGTTAAACTTAAAAAAAAAATAAAAAATTTGGGACCGGTTGTGCTCTGACCAAGATGATGCATCAGATTAACAAATTTCAATGTTTTTCTAC
Organism: Cyprinus carpio; assembly: GCF_018340385.1. Lineage (NCBI taxonomy): Eukaryota > Metazoa > Chordata > Actinopteri > Cypriniformes > Cyprinidae > Cyprinus > Cyprinus carpio. The sequence goes on from NC_056618.1 coordinate 34,188,325, forward strand.
CAAAACTTCTACCAACTCTACCAAAACACATCTCAAAACCTGTTGTACTTTAGATAATTATTGCAAACGCCCCAAAAGAAAAACATCTAGTCCATGCAACACTGCAACATGCATCCTGAAAGTTTTTTTTTTGATGCATCACATTAGCAAGTTTAAAAAAAAATTGACCACATTTTCTACCAACTTTCAAAACAACTCAAAACCCATTGTTCTCCAGCCAGCTATTGTGAACACAAAACTGTGTCTTAAGTGAGTGGACCTAATGACAAGCATTTGATTCTCACTATTTCTTGTGCTGCGTGTCCTGAACATCAAACTAACACGTTTCAACTTTTCCACCAAATTAAACTTTAAAATCATGTCTTGAGACCCATTGTGCTTTATCTAGCTCTTGTGAACAAGAATGTGTCCTAAGTGAACACCCCTAAAGAAGAGCTTCTGATCCACACAATTTTTTGCACCTTCTTGAAAGATTTTTTTTTTTCGGCCTTTATCAAGTTAACAAGTTTCAATCTTTTTCTACCAAGTTACTCAAAATAAAAAAACAACTTGAGAACTGTTGTGTGCCATTTAACGGTTGTGAACAAAATAATAGATCCTAAATGAACACCTCTAAAGAAAAGCATCTGGTGAAAAGCATTCAATTTGTTATTCCACGCATCCTGAAAGTTTAAATGTTTAGCAACTTTCAACACATGTTCTGAGGCCTGTTGTACTCCAATTGTACTATAATAAACACAAGAATTCATCCTTAGTAAAATACATACAGCCTGTCATCATGTCTTGTAAACAAGCACACCCTAATTTATGACCATAGCATCGACTACTTCACTGAAAATATGTACCAGAAAGTATGTACCTTTGGCTCTGTGAGACCATCAGCCTCTGAGACCTGGTAGGTGAGGTCCGTCTCCTCGAATCCGGTGGCACTCATCCGCTGGTCTGTTGAAGGGTCCGTACGGGGTGGAGAATCAGGGGAATTCAGGCAGGTCTGGATCAGGGCTTTACCCGTTTCACTGGTGATCATGGGCTGAAGTTTCCGCGTGGCAAACGTGTAGACGTGGCCCGTCTCGCTGGCAACCAGGAGCAAAACTTGCGTCCCCGTTAAGGTGGATAATTCGTAAGCCTGGAAATATTGAGAGGAAAAGCCAGAGCCCTTCTGTATTAGAGTGAGGTTTCCATGACCAGCAGACACAGATTGATAAGTGACAGCAAACTTGTAGTAAACTTGACACTGATTGATTGGACAATGGTGACAAACATCTTGGAATTGTCACAAATGTTGTGTGGTTGAATATTGTGTGCAGATTAATGAACTGGTAAGAAGTGCAACTAATTGCAACTACTGAGCCACGGATACCAGAGAAGCCCGTCACATGTTCCTGAAGGTCACCTGTGGCCTACTGCAGGTTGTCATTACACCCTCCGTGCCCGACTTCTGCATCTAGGCCAGTTCTCAAGATATGCAGATATATTAATAATGTCTAGCGCTGCAGTAACCTGATCCGGCATCAGGACTATTTCTGCTGAGACAGGAACGAATGACAATCGAGTGAGCAATGACAAATGAGTCAGAGCAGATGTGGAAACTACCTTCAACTGAGTCACTGTCAGACGTGTCAGACCTCAGCTGCTCACAGTCAGTGAGTGTTGTTAGGGTCTTTGCTGTTGAAATGTGTGTAATAATGGTGTGGTGTAAACACAACAGTAAACTAGTACCCGTTTAGTGCTATAGAACTAGTATTAGTTAACTTGCATGTTAAATAGTATGGTTATAATAGTATCAGTATTGGTTTACGATGAGTATCAGTATAGCAGTAATACTATTAGTACAGTAGCATCAGCAAATTTATATGGTGCAAGTAATGACACAGTACTAGTACGTAGGGCTGCACGATTAATCTAAATTAAATCGAAAAGGCGATAAAACGCGTTTAGGCAGAAGCTGTGATTGCCATGAGTATCTTTCAGTGAAACTCGGTTCTGTGATCAGCAGTAAATCTCCATCCAAAGGCCAGAGGGCGATCTCGCGCTGAAACTCCAAGTACACCTCACAGAAGAAACCCAGGAAATCCCTATTGGTTGCTGAATAAACAGAAGATTTATTAGAGTAGTTAATCGTTAGCATAAGTGTGGCTAACGCTAATATAATGAGCATTAGAATGAAGTTTCTTTATTAACTATTTAATGCTCCTATAACTTTTATTAAGGTAAAAAACATGAAGACATGATGATATTTATTATTTTTACACACCAGAGGCTTTTAAATGAATTGTGAATCTAAAATACGCGTGTTAGAGAATGTACAAATGGTTAACATTGTTTGTGTCATATCAGTCAGAAAAGCAGTTCTCTGACTTAGTTGTTATTCTTGGCTTTAAAATTTAAAAGCCCTTTAAAACTACATATGTACACAGTTTGGATTAAATGAAAGTATAGTAAAAAAATTGAATTGGCATGTTTTTGTGTTTTGCTTCGGAGCCGAAATTGGAGCCGAGAACCATGGATTTTCACTGGTATTGGTACCGAATACTGAAATTTTGTAAAATTAGTGACTAATAAACACACGACTACGACAATATATGGATTATCTGAGTTTGTCTTACTATAATTTTTATTATAATAAAAATAATACAATGCTAATCGACATAACCTTTATCACTGCTTAGAATACTATGAAATATGTTGCGTGCCTTATTCTGTGTAAGAAGCATCACATCTCACAGAAGTATTTATTTCAAACACTTGACTGACGTTATGAAGTGAGTTTGGAGTAAAAACGTTGTTAAATGTGGTATTTTCACGTGCTTTCAGATGGAGCAGTATTTACTACACAGAGCCGTAGTTCACCGAGAAGCTACGCAAACTGCTTTCATAATCACGCGATTAAATCGTCTGCGATTATGAACGGGATTTTGTGTAGCTTGTCAGTGAACTACAGCTCCGTGTAGTAAATGCTGCTCCATCTGAAAGCACGTGATGGAGATTTACTACTAATCACAGAACTGGCTTTACTGACAAGATGCGCATGACAATCGCATTCGTTAAAATTGTTACAAACAAATACAATAACAAGATACAACTAAAATGCACTGTGCTTTAAGTTTTTCAGGTAGGTTTAACAGTTATATTCCGGTACAGAAATACCACAGAAACAGAATAATCTATTTAACTTTAAAACAACACTGGTTAGTCTTCAATGTATAAATGAACATTAATGAAAGACAGCTGCAGGCTTATTTAGGTTTTTGTCTCTTTAAGACCTCATGTATGGATCAAACTGTAACACGTAAGTTTTGTTTCTCAACTGTTTACATTAACTTGATAGCCTGAATACCAACAATGTTTAGTATAAATCGACTGTTTACATGAATACTCATCAAGACGGGCACTTTGACATATTTTTGTATGTATTTGGCCGTTTACGTGCAAAGGTGCGCACTCTCAGATGCGTCTCTATGTGTGCGCACTCTGGGTGTGAGGCGGCTCACAGAAAGGGTCTCATAGTCACAGAGCGCGCAAGTACTGAATTGAGCACTTGAATGTTTAAAATTGCAAGACTCAAAAACACATGCAAATGATACATTCCGTCATCTGTCGAATGATTCTTTCATTTTTTGTTGCGATTGATACATTCCGTCTTTCATGTTGAAATATCTGCAGGAATCAGTAGAATTATGAGCAATCCTTTGCCGAAATTCAATATAAATGCAAATTCATTTAAAACAGGAGACGTTTTTAGAGAGGGAGAGACAGAAGTTTCTCCGCTAACGGCTGTACACAAAGCAGCGCTCCGCTCACAAACGCTGTTTTTTTACTTATTAGGTATTAGATAAGCGGTGTGGGTGGGGGAAGTAGATAGATAATGGATTGGTTATTTTTTTTTTGGAAGTTATTTATGTATATATGTACGGAAAGTATGTATCGATCTTTTATTTTACTATTTGGTAAAATAACAAAATTAATTTCTTTACAGTCCACTAGATGGTGGTGTTGGGTTTTTTTCTAAAATCCTTTGAAATTGAAATTGACAACTTAAAGCTGTTTATGATTTAAGCAGCGCAATATTTAACTAGAAGGGTAAAAGTGACGGTTATTTTTGTCAGTTACGGCTCGTTAGCTCCAGCTTTCTTCCCGCTTTAAATCAGATACAGAGATGAAATAGTGCGGTAAGACCACATTTATTTGAATGCATTATCAATCGAGAGAGAGATGACTGTTGGCCAGAGGGGCACTGAGTGTGAATTACCTGCATCTGAGCATCTCTCTCTACAAACAATGAAGATGTTTATTTACTTAGAATTTACCTTGTTGCTGAGGAAGATAATGTAGTGATCTAGTATCATGTTGTTTTATTAATAAAAGTCACGGGGCAGCACCGGCAATAAGTTTCTGTGTGTGCGCAGTGCGATCTGCAATCTCCACCCTCTCTTCCTCTCACTGTGTTTATGTGCGAGTGGTGTATGTGTGAGCATCAATTAAAGCAGTGCATTAATACGGTGATATAGAACTGCCTTGGAACTACATGGAATGAAAAATAATAATTAAAATAAAATACTAAGAGCACTGCAGTGCGTAGTATACCTGTTGTAGTACAGTTTACTTTAAGAGTACTTTATGTTTAATTTAAATTTAACATTTTTATTTTAATGTAAGACTGTTTTATTTATTTGAAACTTACCAGTAATTTACTTTCAAATGCTCCGATTGCTGGATCCGCACAACTTTTTTGTACAAGTTAAGTTGCATTGTTCAAAATACCTGTAGCAGCACAGAAGTGCATACCTGTTTACATTTAATTATATCTATACTACTAGTGACACTAGTATTTCTATAGTATTAAAATCAGAATAGATATAGCCTAAAACAATTGATACCTGTATCGCTACATTATTAAAATCAGTATAATGATATTACTGGTGATACTAATATTTCTACAGTATTAGAATCATAGTAGCAGTATGAAACTAGTGTCACTAGTATTTCTTAAGAATTAGATAGATATAAAACTGGTGAAACCAGTATTTCTACAGTATTAAAATCAGAATCAACATACAACTAGTGATACCAGTATTGCTAAAGTATTACAATCAGTGCAATTCAAGTGACTAGAATTTCTACAGTATTACAATCATAGTAGCAATATAAAACTAATGATACTACTATTTCTACAGTACTAAATCAGAATAGAAACTAATGATATCACCTGTATTGCTACAGTATTAAAATCAGTATTATACTATGATATTAGTATTTCTGCAGCATTAGAATCAGTATAATCATCTAAAACTGCTTGTACTAGTATTTCTACAGTAGTAATAATATAGCTATAGCATTAGAATCAGTACAATAACAATAATAGTGACATCAGTATTTCTACAGTATTAGAATCAGTATAATCATATAAAACTGGTTGTACTAGTATTTCTACAGTAGTACTACAGTAGTAATAATAGTATAGCTATAGCATTAGAATCAGTACAATAACAATAATAGTGACATCAGTATTTCTACAGTATTAGAATCAGTATAATCATATAAAACTGGTTGTACTAGTATTTCTACAGTAGTAATAATAGCATAGCTATAGCATTAGAATCAGTACAATAACAATAATAGTGACATCAGTATTTCTACAGTATTAGAATCAGTATAATCATCTTAAACTAGTTGTACTAGTATTTCTACAGTAGTACTACAGTAGTAATAATAGTATAGCTATAGCATTAGAATCGGTTCAATAACAATAATAGTGACATTAGTATTTCTACAGTTTTAGAATCAGTATAATCATCTAAAACTGGTTGTACTAGTATTTCTACAGTAGTAATAATAGTATAACTATAGCATTAGAATCAGTACAATAACAATAAAAGTGACATCAGTATTTCTACAGTATTAGAATCAGTATAATCATCTAAAACTGGCTGTACTAGTATTTCTACAATATTAGAATCAGCATAATCATTTAAATCTTGTAGTGTACAATACAGTATATTGCTAGAGCACTACTAGTAGTAACTTGATAGCACTAGCAGTGGTATAACACTAGCAGCAGTGGTACTATTACTGCAGTATTAGAATAATGATGGTAATTTAAACCTAGTGAAACTAGTATCAGTACTGTAATGTAATATTAGTAGAATACCTGTGTCAGTATACTGGTGTGCTAGTATTGGAGTAGTAATGATGTTGCTTGTTTAATACTACCTCTAGCTAATTCTTGACTAGCAGTAGGAGGCACAAGCACACATGTGTGCTGGCTGAGCGTAACGTTACCTTCTTCATAATGCCAGTCTTTCTCTTGCTGAAGGTCGTGTATCTCCTCAGCTTGTTGTCAATAAACTCCATCTTAATTTTCACCCGTCCTCGCGTTTTCTTGCCCGGTTTAGCGCCGGCCACCCCGGCGGAAACCCCTCCGTATCCCGCCGACAGTCCCGCGTGAGATCCCGAGGATACACCGACCTCCATCTCACTCCTCTCCCGCTTCACCCCTCTCCTGTCCACCGCGGGACTCTCCTCATCGTCCCCGGAGTCCGAGTCTCCGTCGGAGCCGCTCAGCACAGCCTCCACCGACGGCCTGTCGTCGTACCTGCCGCCGTCAGGCAGGTTTATGGCAGAGTTTACCGCCCCCAGAGCCCCAGATGTACTGCCCACCTGTAGAGGGGTCAATCCCGCGCCGTTACCGGAGCGCCCAGCCCCTCTGGCCATCCCGTTTCCCCCTAACATCGCCCCGCGGTAACTTAGGTGCAGAGATCCGAGCAGATCCCAGATCAAACCCAGCAGATCGCGTCCCTCGACTCCGAACTTACCTCACATATGCTAGGCTAGGAAACATTAGCTCCCTTTAGCACACAAAACGCGCGGGGTCTGGAGTTTGAGGACGGATTTATCTGTCTGTTTGAAAGCCGCGATTCAGGCAGCTCGTGATTTCCAAAAACAAACCTCCAAAACTAGCCCCTCACGACCATCGTACAAAGTTTACAAGCGTATAGTTTCCGCCTACGGTCCATCAATCAAACCTCAAGTGAACTTACGCCGCGCTTGCCACATTTGGAAACAACGAATCGCGACCGTGCCTCAATGTGCCTCCGCGTACAGAACTAGTTACCTGCAGTAACGTCAGTATCGCGTAACATTAGTCCCTTTTAACACATGAACGACTATATTTCGGTCGTGTTTAATGTTTAATGTTTTCTGAAACTATATAATTGCTAATAGCACGCTTATTTAGGGAATTCATCTCACGAGGTCGTTCGCCTAAAGATCTACTTTCCTCCAAATAAAGCGAGGCGATGTTTCCTTATATGGCCATGGCTGTCCATGTATGGTGAGTCACAGCGCTGCGCTGCGATTGGTTACGCAAACCTCTCCGACTCTGTGATTGGTTCGAATCTAATTTGGCCGACAGAAATGGTTGACGTCATGCACCGCGACCTAGTAGCAAATTCTCCTGGACCTTAGACCCTAACGGTAGTATTAACGACATAAATACACAGTTTCTGACGAGGAATGGAAGAAAAGGTAAACCACACTCACTTGACGAACTTCTAAATCCAAGAACGTGTTGTTAGACTATCTGCTGAGTTCAGTTTGAGTAAAAACTGAGGTGAATTTCAGCTCTGTGGGAAATTATGCGCTACTCTGAGTAACCAGCAGATGAGGCTCTTACATTAAGTAAACCAAGTTAAACTAAACTCTCATTTGCTTACAAATACCAAAATACATTCACACTTTTAATCAGTTTTCAATTTCCAGCCTTGTACAATCCGCTTTTTGCTTTGACATTACATTAGTGCTATTGCTATCTTTTGCATTCATTATTGTGAAGGGTTTGCATTGGGCCCAGAAAATACAAACATGTTACGCTAATAGTAGTAAAGTAGTATGTATTTGGCTGCTCAAATATCAAGGCCGTTTCCTGAAGGTTTTAGGTTCTAACCCACCCAGTCTCATAATTTACTTACTTCAGTTTACTTCAGCTTACATGGTTTACTTACTTATCCTCTTCATCCCATGAGAGACATGAGGCCGCAAATTAATCTCATGATTAATCGGATAAAACCATCAGAAAGATGTCTTTACATTCTAAATTTTGTTGGGTTTTCCATTTTTTTCTTGTAATTCTCACAATGTTTTACTTCCACATTTAGTTTATACTCAAATTTTTATTTTATAGTAGTTTTGCATCAAAATCTAAGCAAAAACACGAAGTTCATGTATGGGTTGCACTTGCATGCTTTCTGTAAGCGACTGGGCTGTCGGTGTGTAAATATTCTTACAGGAACTGCTCAACCATTGTCATGACAACATCACATAGTTACATATTCCCATCTGCAACCGCGGGAGGTAATAACTGCAGATGAATCTTGGTGGTCCCCATAAACTGTTCCAGGAATATACCAAACTGACCCATGCACGTTATGCAATACAAGCAAAAGATTACATTTTGTGCACATGAGCATTTTCCAACATGCTTCTTTTCTGGTGCTACGTTTGCTTTGAGCAAATCAAAATGACACAACTGTTACTGTATTTATTTTTATTTCCAAAAACTTTACAGCAGAATAAATGGCACAAAGGCTATGAATGAGTAAAAAAAAAAAAAAAAGTGCAACTTTGAGAGCAGACTGAAAATACAGAAAATTTCTGAACGGAAGGTGCAAATCCAATTGATTATAGTTTGTTAAACCAATACAAAGACCTGTTGTCCTCACTGAGCAGAATCAACCGGTCCACATCAATTTAGATATGAGAAAAAATGATCTCAATAAGAGAAAAACCGGGGAGCATTCACAAATTCACTGTGATCAATCAAAGCGTTTGATCATGAGAAAACAGATAATGACAACATACAGATTGATTTGCAAGCATTGCATTAAAATACTAAGTCAGATCTCGAAGCAGCCAACATAGAGATCGCTTGCCAAAATAATTTCATGCAACGTGGTGGTGCGCGGACCATTCCGGCCTCACCCACCACCACATCTCTGGGGGCGCCGGGTGTGACGCAACGGTTTAAGTAACAGTGTTTGTCACAGACCATCGACACGAAACACTGCAGAAGATCAAACACTGCTCTGGCAAACATACAGACATGTTAGGCAAGAGTTCCATTGCTTATGCGACCCAAAGCCCTTGCCAGCAATTTCCTGAAAACATCACTTCTGTTTCCAAAACATTATTGCCTTCTTCTCATAGGATAGGAGGTCATTTCTGCAGTATTTGCAAGGCGGAGGAAGCATTCAGAGATTTCCATTAGCTAAGGATGCCATTAGATTACGACACAAACTGTTCCACCTAACTCTATGCAGTTCTGTTTGCTTTATCCACATGTTCCACCTATAAAACACTTTTCCCCTGCTAAGAAGTCAATTCTAATAAAGAATCTATAAGCACTTTTTGATAATTACATTCTGTTTCTACACAATCCATGTACGAAGTGTAAAGCTTTGATTTACTGACAGATTAAAATGTTTGTTTGTTAAAAAAATTGTAACTCTGTTATCATTTGCTCATCTTCATGTCATTCCAAACTCATATGGTTACTTTATTCTGAGGAACTAAAAAGGAGAAGTTTAGCAGAATGTTCATGCTGCACTATTCCATACAGTGAGAGCGAATGAGGACGAATATACCCAAAAAAAAAAAAAAAAAAAAAAACCCAGATACAAGTAATTTTTGAAGCCACACCATGTTCATACAGTATGTGTTTTTGAATTCCAGTGCACTGATTTTCCATTGGTTTTCTATGCAAACATGTGCGAAACAGACATCTTTGACCATTGCGCTTGTGTATTTTGCAATGTCTTGTGCACTGTGAAAAAAAAACGTGCACAAGTGAAAAGACATTCAACTATTTAAAATCACATCTCAAGACCATGCATTTTTCCTACTCCACTTCCTGTAAAACTGTGTTCCTCGTAATTGGTCCCTAACAGACCAACATTTATGGTTGGTGGCCATTGAATTAGTCATAACCAACTGTGACACCAATTTGAAGACATGTGAAAGATTTTTGAATTGTGATAGAAGGGAGTATTTTGAGTGAATAACTTTTTGGTCTGTTGGGAAGATTCACAATGTAGCTGTAGAGTCGTATGGACTATTTTTATGGTGTTTTGTCATTTTTGGAGCACCACAGAGATTTTTTCCTCCATTGATGTTTATTGTATGGTATGGTGCCCGTAAGGTGACATGTTTGGTTCACTTAATAACACGACATAATAATGGGAACATAATGGGAACGAGTGGCCACGAGATTAATACGAAAACAAACCTGCGTGACCATAGCAACCCTGGATTATCAAAAATAGATAAAACATTTTTATTAACATTAAAAATTTAATTTAATATTTGTATATTATTATTCTTCTTCTTATTATTATTATTACTACACTAACTTTTTAGGGCTGTATTTTTATATTGTTATATATGCTTATTTCCCCTTTCAATTTATGTATCGCTTTACCTAGTTAACGTTTTGTATAATTATGCTAGCATTTGCTAGCCTGCCGTATATTTCGTAAATAAACGCCTGACAATTATGCCAATAAAGTTTTGACTTTATGATTGTATTTATGCCCATGTGTGATGGTAAATGAGCGTGATGTGTTTTCATTTACAAATGAAAGTACATGAATGATTAATTCCTCAATGAAATACTATAGCATTTATAATTATGGTCTATTAATTAGCCGAATTTTTTTTTAATATATGTTAAATTTAAACTGCAAAAATTCCAGCAAAAATTCCAGTCAGCATAATCAAAGCTTTATTGGCATGTCGAGCATTTACAGTAGGCTATTATTTACAAAAGTAATCAGAACATTAAGAGATTGAAATGAAGGGAAAAATTAATATAAACGAATATAAAAATATAACCAATAATAATAGGCTAATAATAATAATAATAATAAATATAGCTGCAAGTAGCAATTGCGGGGCCGAGCACTCCAGAAGCAAATTGAGGAGCTAGGCATGGCATGGAGCATCAGACCAAACGCAACAATGAGTAATAAAAGCAATTTTAGGATGATTGTAATTGAAATGGCTGAAAAATCATAAATACAACCACTAGTAATATGATTAAATGGCTTATCACTTTTTACCAACAGATGGCGCTGTAATCAAATCCTTTTGGTGTGTTTCTGGTCATGGTCTCAATGGTACATACAAAGTTTCGTAATGGTACACCAATGCATTTGTAAAATATAGCAACATAATCTATTGTAGTCGATGGCAATTTCATATTTTGTTCAATTATAGCGCCACGAAGAGGTGAAGAGTTTTTAGAGTGTGCCCATACATGCGTGTGTCATTTGCCACTTACTATCAAATTTTGGCAATTGGGCATTGGCATATAGCAGGCCCGCTATGTTTTCGAATTTCCTACAGTGGTTTTGTGTCAATTGGAGTAACGGTTTCTAAGATATTGGCAAATGTTTTTTAAGTGCTAAAATGCAATGTTGCACAAACCTTAAGGCAAAACCTAGCATGTTTGGTATCGCTGGACTCGGCAAGGATTCAGGAGTCTACAAAGGCGACTCCCATGAAAATAAGTCGACCACACCCAAAGTTATAAGCATGTGTATATTTGATTTTACCACTAGGTGACGCTGACTCGAAACTTCTCAGGCTCCTTCAGGGCATCGTGCTGATGACTCATACCAAGTTTTGTGACCATACATCAATGTGTTCATAAAATATAGCATTTTACTACAAAATCCAAAATGACAGACGCCCAAAATGGCTGAAATGGGAAAATTTGAAGTCATTCGACTCAGCATGATGCACCCAATCTAAAGAGACCAGTTTTGTGATTTTTAGCCAATCCATTTAGAAGTTATAAGCAAAAATATTATTTTTAATAATATTATTATTCTCCTGACCACTAGGAGGCACAGTGCCAAAAAAACTGCAGGTAGTCTCAGGTCATGCTTATTATAACACTCACCAAGTTTGGTCTCAATACGCCAAACTGTTGCGGAGATATAGCCCCATAACCATTTTTGCGTGCTTTTTGTCGAATTCGTTCGCGTGTTATTCGAGAACAGTTTAAAGAATCAACTTGAATTCCATAACTTTTTGCCAGCATGGTCTGAAGTGATCTGAGGCAATTTTGGCGTGAATAGCGGAAAATAGCAGAAAAACTAAAGAGCCTTACAGTTCAAAAGTTATTAGCATAAACATAAATGAAACTTTGGACAGGTGGTGGCGCTAGAGCAGGGGTGTCAAACTCAGTTCCTGGAGGGCCGGAGCCCTGTAGAGTTTAGATTCAACCCTAATTAAACACACCTGATTGAACTAATCAAGTCCCTCTGGGTTATTTGAAAACTACATGGTATGTGTGTTGGAGCAGGGCTGGAACAAAACTCTGCAGGGCTCTGGCCCTCAAGGAATTGAGTTTGACACCCCTGCACTAGAGGGTTTCAGTTAGAGACTCTAAATTTGCTATGGTTAATTTTGAGACTATACTCTATCAGTGTGCCAAATGTTACAACTTTAATGCAAGCAGTTCTATGGGCTGCCATAGACTCAATAGCGGAAGAAGAAACGGAAGAAGAAGAAGAACACCAACCATTTCAATAGGTGCCTATGCACCTTCGGTGTTTGGCCCCTAATAAAAATATACAAATATTACTGGAAAAAGATGATCAGTTAATGGACTTAAAAGACTGTAGGATGGATAAATGTGTTTTCTTGTAGGCCTATTTTATATTATGCACTTTATGTAACATTTATTCATGATAAACTTCATTTGAATGTTGACTATCGTATGTAATACAGTCCGGTAGCCAAGGTCTATGGATAATATATGTATGGTTAATATATGTTATATAATGAATCCATCTCTGATAATCCCAGGTTGCTGTGGTCATGCAGGTTTGGTTATGCATTAAACTCGTGGCCACGAGAAAAATATGTAGTTCCCTCAACACAGCATCTGGAGGCCACGACAAAAGGATGTCTTTACCTCGACAAAATGATCTCGTGGCCACGACATAATATGATGATAATAAGAAAGTCATATGAGTTTACAACAACATAAGAATGATAGACCCACTTTTTGGATGAGCTATCCATTTAAAATTCTGACATGCAACAGAATCTTGCAAACCTCTTGCTACCAAGACAAAGAATAACCTGTGAGTGCTTTTCAGAATGAAACTTGAGCAACTGTTTCCTTCTGGTATCCAGCTGTGTTGTTTTTCAGATATTTCTTGGCCTTCATGTCACCCTTTCTGACCTTGACTTTCATTTTCCAAAGTACAAGTTACTTGAAAACTTTAGTAAACCAGACAACCTACATTTTATGACTAATAAACCAATTCCTGTTTGAAACCCAGTGAATATGCGACGATCTAGACCAGTGGTTCTCAGCCAGTTTTGTTTCAAGACCTACATTTTACAAAGGACATTAAATGGCAACCCAACACAGTATCAAAATTTATTATACAAAAGATTCATCATACAAACGTGAACTCGCATAAAACTCGCATAAAACTTTAAAATCAAACATTAATATCTATTGGTTGATTTAGAACTGGTTTTTGACACATTTTTGGGTCTCAACCAACCAGTTAAGAAACACTGATCTAGACTACAACCAGGTAGCCATGCTGTGTTGAACATTTTTAAACATCGTAAAGCTGCAGTACACACATAAAACCAAGGTGCTGATTCAGTCGATCTAGATGATTTAGAAAGGGTATGGACCCACAATAATGGTGAGTCTCAGCAGTGAGCTGGAACGGTAGCTCAAGACATTACTCTGGGTGACCATCTCCAGGTCCACAACATGTTCTCTAGGTCCAGTCAAAGCTTTGGTCATCACCAACATGGCACTTACATTACTGGAGCGCTGAAAGACAAAGAAAAAGCTAATCACTGAAGAGGCTTCACCACGAGACAGTGATATAAATCACAGTAATCCATTTTTTAATGTAACAGGGTTGATACTAAACCTATTTTGAAAAAGGAATGTCATGGGTTTAGACACAACTAAGAATCTCTTACATTCTCTATTAGCTTTTATTGTTTACAGTTATATTGCCCTGCTCAATTGTTCAACTCTGTTATGGGAAAGCAATAGTGATCACTCTTTTACAGAAAAAAATATTTTCTTGGCAGAAAGCAGAAGAATGCTAACTGTAAATAATCTGGTGTTGTGCTGTGCCAGCTAAGGAGGTTACAAGACATTTTTGCACTGATCTTCAACCCTAGATATTTTAAATGTAACAGGGTTTGCACTAAAAATGTTTTGCAAAATAAATATTGTGGGTTCAAACACAGGTGAGTCTCTATCAGTTTTTTTTATTATGTTTACAGTTATATTGTCAAGTTCAAGTTTGTCAGTCTTGACAAAAAGCACAAGAATACTGATTGTAAATAATAATCAGATTTTGTGCACTTATCTACAATCCAGTGACATTCAACCCCATACATCTTAAATGTAACAGTGTTGAAGTTTAACCTGTTTTGGAAGAGAAATGTGACCGGTTCATACAAAGGTAAATAGACTGTATCTTACAGTCTTTGTCAATTTTTCATTATGTTTACATTGTAGTTACATCATCACTCTCAATAGTTCAACTCCAAAGTATAAGAATGCATGGTATAAAAGTATAAGAATTGCAAAAGTATACAAATGACTGTAATCTAGTGTTATGCAATGATATTTGCTAGCTGAGGTGTTTATTAGACATTTTTGCATCTTCAGTCCTGTAACTTTAACCCCAAAACACTTTAAATGTAGGGTGGACAACAGAACATGTTTTTGGTAGAGGAATTCCATGGGTTTAAATAGAGTATAAAAGCAAGTATCTCTCATTAAAAAAATATTGGGATTTCATTATATTAAGTTATTTTGACAAGATCAATAGTTGGTTTATTATGGGAAAATAAAAGTCCTTTACAAAATACTAATATTTTCTAGGCAAAAAGCACAAGAACATTACGTCTAAATAAGCTAAAGATGTTATTATACTTATTTTACCTGTGATGTTTTTATACTTATTTTTTTTTGATTTTGTTGTCACAAACTTTGGAAAATAAATGTCTTTGGTTAATATCTATTCGATTATAATGTGCTATTTAATTATTAATGCTTGAAAGTAATATGTCTAAAATTTAAGCAATCTACTATGTTTAATAAGTTATACATCCAAACTGTTACAGTATTGAAATAACATAGAACTGAAAGTGTTAGGTTTATGGTTAGTAACAACTCAGTGCTGAGTACAGTACGTTACTCTTAAAAAAAGGCAATTCATTACTAGCTAATAATATCTTATACAGTGTAATTAAATTAGTGAATTAATTACTCTTTCTTAAAAAAAGTATTGCATTACTTATTAATTACTTTCTAAATCTTGTATATCTAAAACCTCTAACACAAGGATAGACATGAAACTGCCATTTTAATTTTTTCAAATAAACAATATAAATTGCATAAATTATTCTTGAACTGACCAAAGTATTTAAAGGGAGAAGGTTACATTAAAACATACATTTTTACATTAGATGTTAAACTTTGATGTTTAATCCACAATTGTTTTATACAGAATTTTCTATAGTTTATACAGTTTAATGCTATTACATTAGAAGTAACAGTAATTAAATTACAGAAAAGCTAATAGTGATCCCTTACTTTACTTTTAAAGGGAAAGTAATTAAATTAGTAGTTAATTACTAAGTAATACATTACACCCAACGCTGGTAAAAATAAATAACTAACTGCAAGGCTGCAATCACAGATCTTACCCTCAGGTAGAATTCTCCTCCCTCGTTGCCGGATTTAATGGTGAAGGTGTTTACCATGTTGGGGTAGACACTGGTAGCTTGAATCTGGAAGATATCCGCAGGCACTGAGCGTTCGGAAAAGATGCTCATGTACTTGTAGACAATGACAGGCGGCAGTCCTCGGCAAACATTTGGTGACTGGCACCTACAGCGTCTGTTGATAGAGAGGTAAACAGTTTGTCAAACAGATTTGAGGATCAATTAATAAAACTTTTTTTTTCCTGCAACACAGGATATGATTTTATCAGGAGATTAGACGCACCCTTCGCCTGTTTTGACGTATGGCTCACGGCAGGGGTTTCTGGGATAGCAACGGAATCCTCCATAGTAATTCCAACACATTTCATCTTCTCTGCAGTTGTGTGCTGTTTCACACTCGTTTATATCTATTAAAGAGATAGTTCGCCCAAAAATTAAGACCTTCGTTCATCTTCAGAACACAAATTAAGATATTTTTGATGAAATCCGAGAGCTTTCTGACCCTCCCATAAACAGCAAGGATCCTTTCCCGGATCAAAGCTCAGAAACGTAGCAAGGACATCGTTATAATAGTACACGTGACATCAGTGGTTCAACCATAACTTTACAAAGCTACGAGAATACTTTTTGTGCGCAAAGAAAACAAAAATAATGACTTTATTAAAAATTTTGTCTCCTCCGTGTCACACTATAGTGTAATTTTGGAGAGTATCACATACGAAAACAACAAATGCTGTTCTGTGTCAGCAGCACCGTATGTGTAGAGAGCTCTCGGATTTCATCAAAAATATCTTAAACTGTGTTCCGAAGATGAACGGAGGTCTTACGGGTTTGGAACAACATGAGGGTGAGTAATCAATGACAGAATTTTCATATTTGGGTGAACTAACCCTTTAACGGGTTGGAAAAGATTTAAGTTTCAAGAGTTTAATGTCATATGTACAGGAAACAGTCTGTTACACCATACAATAAAAAAAGGTCAATGAGTATCTTCTGAAGCCACTTCAGGAGCCTGGCAGAAACTGGAATGTACCTTGGCACATCCGCGTCCCTTGGAGCTGGTATCCATCAGGACACACACACTGGTATCCGCCGGGCTGATTCACACACTGGAACTGGCACATGTAATTTGAGAATTCACACTCATTGATATCTGGAAAACACGAATGAGAATGAAACTCACAGAATGACATAATATTGCTCATTACTGTGGTTACTGTCAATTTAATGTTTGTGGACCTAATCTTGATTACCACAGATAACACTGTACTAACATAGGACAACCAGAAAGTGTCCACATGCTTTAAGTCTTCATCTAAAACAGTATATCAACAGTCAAGGATGATGACTATATTCCATAATCAGATTTTCCATAATCATTCTAATTCTAACAGCAAAGTCCAAACCACAATGATGACAACACAGAGAAACAATCTTGTTAAAGTCACTTTCAGAACTATTTATTTCCAGCTGATGAGCAGTAAACACTGACAGCCAATCAGAATCCAACTGACTTTAAAGGGCATGAGCATTTAAAGTGGCAGATGACAAAATTGTTATCAGAAAGTTATCGTCCTTTGGTTTTGACTAGTTATCATTCTTGGTGTAAACTAAGTTTTTTTGTTTGTTTGTTTTTGATTGAAATAGTCCTCCTGGTATCTTCCTTTTAAACAAATGCCACGTAATTTAATATATTTAATCGTCAAATGCAAAGACATTGAGATGTTTTAAGAGTGGCTTAAGTGTGCAAATACTTTTAGTGCTAAGTAGCTTGTAAAAGACCATTTAAATAGCCTATCAAAGTACCTCACTTAATGTCTTTTGAATGTCTTATATAACCAAATATTCACATTATATAATTAAACCTACTTCAAATGTAATGTTTATCTTTGTTTCAGTTTGCCTAAGGATAGCATGCTAACAGATTAGCCTGCTAAGATAACATTGCCATTGGAAAGCATGCAATATGCAAGTTACTAGAAGTAATTAAAACAAAACTTAAAATTTACTTTATATCATAATATATATATAAAAATAAACCGTTATCACCTTGAAATACTGTTTGATTATGATTATATTGTTCTGATTGGCTACAACAGGATAGTGTGATAACTTTTTGTAGATGTTAGCTGTCAATACATTATTTGTTTACATACACATCAAGATTAATGTTGATGAAATCTGATGCAAGGTTTAAAATATCCAGGTATATTCAAATTATATTTACTTTCAAAAACTTCAAAGGTTATACTTTTTAAAATACATTAAAAAAAAAAAATAACCTTGGCAGGAGACTGAGTCTGAAGCCAGTTCATATCCGACTTCACACTGGCAGATGAAAGAGCCAATCAGATTGTAGCACTGATGTTGGCATGGGTTTGCAGTAATACATTCATTCACATCTGTAAAAAAAAAAAAAAACACACACAATTGAACATTAATGATAGATGATGAAATTAAAAATGAGAGTGCATGAGTAATAAACCAAATAACTGGTCATTGCCAATTGCCTATTTCATTCAGTCCCTTAAATATAACACTAATAATGGCACTTATTTAAAACAACAGGTAACATATTCCAAAACACACATCTTTTCTGCACTCCTAATCATTCTTTGGTATGTCTGGCGAGGTTTCCAGCTTCGTTCTGGAGTGCAGAAAGTGTCCTATCACGCTGTGAGGGCCATCGTGGGTGGCCTGCGCTTATCTGCCAGGTTTGGTCAAGTAACTGTATACAAAGGCCTAAGAATAGGCCAGTTTTCTGTGATTCATATACAGACTATTGGATGTGCAACACGTGTGAGTGCAAAACCTCCTCATCCAAACAAGGCGGATTCTTCCTAGGCTCCTAAGTGACCTATTTGAGGCATTAATGGGAGAATAATGTCACCGCACAGATCCGAAGACCCCCGGGAGGCCTCTTGCCGAGTGTTTCCAAAGCTTTGCTGACCAGCGTTTGGGCCCTTTCAGGGGGTTCAGCACTGCTGTTATCCAATCTGGCCGGAAAAAATGAGGCAAGGCCTCGCGGGCAAGAGTTCAGATGAAAAACATGCTTTTTTTTCTTGCCCACCTCTTTGAGAGAGACACACCTGGAGTCTGTGATCACCCACATGACGGTGATTTGATTCCAGCAAACCGGTGTTAGATTCCAGAGGAATCACTGCCAAGGCACTTCTGAAAGAGACTGGCCGAAAATATGTAAACATTGCAGGAAGGCTGACTCTGTTTTGCGGGAAGAGGCCCGAGCTAATTGTTGACTCATTTTAATGGGCTGATAGATACATGTCCTGACCCATACTTCCTCAAACAAAACCACATAAACTCTGGTAGCTGGATTATAACAAAAAGTATAGTCGCTGAAGGGCCATTTGAACCGAGGTTAGTCTCCAAGAGCATGTGCGCGAACCAACCAAAAGTCCTTTTTTCTGAATGTCTGAAGAATATTGCACACAACAATGGCTTAAATCAAAAAACATTGGTTTGCACTACACACTTGTTTGCCTGGAGACAAAGTTTATGTATACCAGGTATCAGATTAATGGCATTATTATTATTATTATTATTATTTACAATTTATTTAATAATAATAATAATAATAATAATGATAAAGATAATTTAAATAAATTAAATTATATATTAATACAATAAAAAAAAAATGTATTTATTGATTGATTTTAATTTTGAACAATACTGCTTCAATGCTTATTAACATTTTTAAAAAGTCATGCGGTGCATCCAATGTGCACAAGCTATGAAAGAGAGGACAAGGTCAAGAAAAAGTTTAAAATATCATTTGAACTTTTTGACAGTGTTCAGGTGGTTAAATGTCATGTGGTGCAACTTGCCAAAAATTCATAATATTAGTGTTATATGCATTAAATATAGTTAGTCGCATTAAAATATTTAAAAGTTTCTTTTTCCAAGACAAAAACAAAAAATCTTAAATGAATAAAATTAAGTTTTTTTTTTTTTTTTTATTTCTCATGAGAAAAAAACTTTGGCCACTGAATAAAGAGTTATGTGGTGCGACCGACATACACATGCAGGAGAAGAAAAAAACAAACAAACATAAAATAGGAAATTATATGAAACAAGTTATCTGTAAGTATTTTTGAATATCAGAAGGTTAGGTCAGGCTGTAAAATGTCATGTGGTGCGACCCCTAAAATTTAAGAATTAATAATTCTTTCTGTGTAAAACAATTTTTAATATCTATTTAAAAAAGCTTATGTGAAAATAATTACTAAGACATGTAAATATAAAGTTAAATATATTATTACATGTTGATGGTTAAAACTGCATGACATTTAAATGGAAACATGAAACTGATATTAAAGCTGCAGCAGCAGCTATGTTTTGCTCCTTAATGTTATGATTCACCAGCAAGCAACAAAACCAAACAGTGCTAACCAGTAAAAGCCAACTTTGCCTAGTATTAAAATAGACACTGATCTTTCCTGAGCCTTTTAGCAGCAGTGGAATCCGTTATCAAGTATTACAGCAAACAGAATCAGTGCAAATGATTGCTTGTAGTATCTAATAAAATGATTTAAGATTGGGAAACAAATGTATTATTCTTGTTGGATGACATGTTAGTTGGCATGTCTTTGAAATTCTTGTCTTTCAGTCTCATCGTGAATGGTTTAAGCAATCTAAATTGTTTGCTTCTAACACAGGGATTCTGCGTGCTGTAACATGACTGAGCCCTCTATCAAGTTGGGAAAGAATTAGCACCATTAGCACACACACAAAAATAGTTTTATTCACCAGATAGAAGAAGATAGACCCAGAGGAAGCAGATTTCTGGCACTGCATCCTCTGAACAGACACAATGACTTCCCAAAGAATGACATCATAACTTCCCAAGGGGTCAGCGTTTGGCTTGTTTGCTTGTTAACTACACATTCTGCACAGAGAGATCATCTTCCGTCCAGTATTTTAAATATGGCCTCTCAAAATTAACTGTGTATGTTGACAAAATTTATATTTTGCAAACAACATTTATATCGATAATATTTCAGGTACTGGAAGCCTAAAAGCTGTAGGCTAAAAAGATAATTAAAATTTTTGCTACTAAGGAATTGTAAGCCACAGAATTATGAGTGTATCATCTACACACAAACTAAACTTCGCATATACACATTCCACTCATTCTTGTGAACAGTGTGTGCGAATCAGCATTTATAATTATTCTTCCATGGGCTTATGGGATAGAATAGTGTCCATTGGATGTGCCATCAAAAATCTTGGCGGAAGTAGTAAACCATCTAGGTTATTTCATGAATACTAAGGATTTTGACATACTACTATTTTGGCATTCTATATAGTACATCTATTGTCTATAAGTATGCGGTTTTGAACCAATTAACCAAACACACAATCAAATTTATGTGAAAATCTAATTTGATCATTGTGAAATTTAGTGTATATGTGAAGGGTGTCCACAAGAAGCTATGTACAATATTTTGTGAGAATTGGACACAAGGTGGTGCTATAATTCATTTTTGCTCATAGAATCTAAATTAATCTGTGTCTTTGAATGTGTGTATGTGTCTTTGCAATTTTTTTTTTTTTGCCATTTTGAATTTAAGGAAGCCCTGGGTACTATGGAAGGTTGTTTCCACCATGGCATAAAAAGCTTAGTAACTGTGACCTTTTATCTCACAACTACATCTCGCAATTGTGAACAAAAAAGTCAGGTTGGAGGAGTTTATATCTTGCAATTCAGAGTTTATATCTCACAATTCTGAGCTTATATCTCATGAATTCAGAGTTTATTTTTCACAATTAAGATTTTATGTTATGAATTCAGAGTTTATTTTACACAATTCAGATTTTATTTCTCACAATTCAGTGTTCACATCTTGCAATTCTGAGCTTATATCTTGAAATTCTGAGTTTATATCTCGCAATTCTGAGTTTATGTCTCACGATTCCGAGTAAATGTCGCAATTCTGAGTTTGTCTCATGATTCCGAGTAAAAGTGTCGCAATTATGAGTTTGTCTCAAGATTCCGAGTAAATGTGTCGCGATTCTGAGTTTGTCTCAAGATTCCGAGTAAATGTCGCAATTCTGAGTTTGTCTCACGATTCCGAGTAAATGTGTCGCGATTCTGAGTTTATGTCTCACGATTCCGAGTAAATGTGTCGCGATTCTGAGTTTGTCTCACGATTCCGAGTAAATGTGTTGCGATTCTGAGTTTGTCTCAAGATTCCGAGTAAATATGTCGCGATTCTGAGTTTGTCTCAAGATTCCGAGTAAATGTCGCAATTCTGAGTTTGTCTCACGATTCCGAGTAAATGTGTCGCGATTCTGAGTTTATGTCTCACGATTCCGAGTAAATGTGTCGCGATTCTGAGTTTGTCTCACGATTCCGAGTAAATGTGTCACGATTCTGAGTTTGTCTCAAGATTCAGAGTAAATGTGTCGCGATTCTGAGTTTATGTCTCACGATTCCGAGTAAATGTGTCGCGATTCTGAGTTTGTCTCACGATTCCGAGTAAATGTGTCGCGATTCTGAGTTTATGTCTCACGATTCCGAGTAAATGTGTCGTGATTCTGAGTTTATGTCTCACGATTCCGAGTAAATGTGTCACGATTCTGAGTTTTTCTCAAGATTCAGAGTAAATGTGTCGCGATTCTGAGTTTATGTCTCACGATTCTGAGTAAATGTGTTGCGATTCTGAGTTTGTCTCAAGATTCCGAGTAAATGTGTCGCGATTCTGAGTTTGTCTCAAGATTCCGAGTAAATGTCGCAATTCTGAGTTTGTCTCACGATTCCGAGTAAATGTGTCGCGATTCTGAGTTTATGTCTCACGATTCCGAGTAAATGTGTCGTGATTCTGAGTTTGTCTCACGATTCCGAGTAAATGTGTCACGATTCTGAGTTTGTCTCAAGATTCAGAGTAAATGTGTCGTGATTCTGAGTTTATGTCTCACGATTCCGAGTAAATGTGTCACGATTCTGAGTTTGTCTCAAGATTCCGAGTAAATGTGTCGCGATTCTGAGTTTATGTCTCACGATTCCGAGTAAATGTGTCGCGATTCTGAGTTTATGTCTCACGATTCCGAGTAAATGTCGCAATTCTGAGTTTGTCTCACGATTCCGAGTAAATGTGTTGCGATTCTGAGTTTGTTTCAAGATTCCGAGTAAATGTGTCGCGATTCTGAGTTTATGTCTCACGATTCCGAGTAAATGTCGCAATTCTGAGTGTATGTCTCAAGATTCCGAGTAAATGTGTCGCGATTCTGAGTTTGTCTCACGATTCCGAGTTAATGTGTCTCAATTCTGAGTTTATGTCTCACGATTCCGAGTAAATGTGTCGCGATTCTGAGTGTATGTCTCACAATTCCGAGTAAATGTGTCGCGATTCTGAGTTTATGTCTCAAGATTCCGAGTAAATGTGTCGCAATTCTGAGTGTATGTCTCACGATTCCGAGTAAATGTGTCGCAATTCTGAGTGTATGTCTCACGATTCCGAGTAAATGTGTCGCGATTCTGAGTTTATGTCTCACGATTCCGAGTAAATGTGTCGCAATTCTGAGTTTATGTCTCACGATTCAGAGTAAATGTGTCACGATTCTGAGTGTATGTCTCACGATTCCGAGTAAATGTGTTGCGATTCTGAGTGTATGTCTCACGATTCCGAGTAAATGTGTCGCGATTCTGAGTTTATGTCTCACGATTCCGAGTAAATGTGTCACAATTCTGAGTTTATGTCTCACGATTCCAAGTAAATGTGTCGCGATTCTGAGTTTAT